>NW_022306556.1:615-28398 GCF_002776525.5 Piliocolobus tephrosceles | reverse complement strand
GTGAAATAAAAGAGGACACAAACAAATGGAAGAACATACCATGCTCACGGATAGGAAGAATCAATATCATGAAAATGGCCATACTGCCCAAGGTTATTTATAGATTCAATGCCATCCCCATCAAGCTACCAATGAGTTTCTTCACCGAATTGGAAAAAACTGCTTTAAAGTTCATATGGAACCAAAAAAGAGCCCACATTGCCAAGACAATCCTAAGTCAAAAGGACAAAGCCGGAGGCATCACGCTACCTGACTTCAAACTATACTACAAGGCTACGGTAAGCAAAACAGCATGGTACTGGTACCAAAACAGAGATATAGACCAATGGAACAGAACGGAGTTCTCAGAAATAATGCCACACATCTACAACCATCTGATCTTTGACAAACCTGAGAGAAACAAGAAATGGGGAAAGGATTCCCTATTTAATAAATGGTGCTGGGAAAATTGGCTAGCCATAAGTAGAAAGCTGAAACTGGATCCTTTCCTTACTCCTTATACGAAGATTAATTCAAGATGGATTAGAGACTTAAATGTTAGACCTAATACCATAAAAACCCTAGAAGAAAATCTAGGTAGTACCATTCAGGACATAGGCATGGGCAAGGACTTCATGTCTAAAACACCAAAACCAACAGCAGCAAAAGCCAAAATTGACAAATGGCATCTAATTAAACTAAAGAGCTTCTGCACAGCAAAAGAAACTACCATCAGAGTGAACAGGCAACCTACAGAATGGGAGAAAATTTTTGCAATCTACTCATCTGACAAAGGGCTAATTTCCAGAATCTACAAAGAACTCAAACAAATATACAAGAAAAAAACAAACAACCCTATCAAAAAGTGGGGAAAGTATATGAACAGACATTTCTCAAAAGAAGACATTCATAGAGCCAACAGACACATGAAAAAATGCTCATCACTCGCCATCAGAGAAATGCAAATCAAAACCACAATGAGATACCATCTCACACCAGTTAGAATGGCAATCATTAAAAAATCAGGAAACAACAGGTGTTGGAGAGGTTGTGGAGAAATAGGAACACTTTTACACTGTTGGTGGGATTGTAAACTAGTTCAACCATTATGGAAAACAGTATGGCAATTCCTCAAGGATCTAGAACTAGATGTACCATATGACCCAGCCATCCCACTACTGGGTATATACCCAAAGGATTATAAGTTATGCTACTACAAAGACACATGCACACGTATGTTTATTGCGGCACTATTCACAATAGCAAAGACTTGGAATCAACCCAAATGTCCATCAGTGACAGACTGGATTAAGAAAATGTGGCACATATACACCATGGAATACTATGCAGCCATAAAAAAGGATGAGTTTGCGTCCTTTGTAGGGACATGGATGAAGCTGGAAACCATCATTCTTAGCAAACTATCACAAGAAGAGAAAACCAAACACCGCATGTTCTCACTCATAGGTGGGAACTGAACAATGAGATCACTTGGACTTGGGAAGGGGAACATCACACAATGGGGCCTATCATGGGGAGGGGGGAGGGGGGAGGGATTGCATTGGGGAGTTATACATGATATAAATGATGAATTGATGGGTGCTGATGAGTTGATGGGTGCAGCACACCAACATGGCACATATATACATATGTAACAAACCTGCACGTTATGCACATGTACCCTAGAACTTAAAGTATAACAAAAAAAAAAAAAAAAAAAAGAATAAAACTTGAGCTGCTAAGTTGGATCACAGTTCATGTAAGAATAGCTTATTCCTAATATTTTGAAATGGATAAAAGCGGTAGTTTTATCTTTTCCTCTGAGTGGAGACTGTAAAGGGGCCAATATTCATTTGTCTTTAATAATGAATCTATAAACATAAAAGTTCCATCATTAGCTCTTTTCTCTAATTTCTTTTTGACTTATGAACAGATAACTATACTCCATACAAAAATGAACTCTGAAGACATAACATGATGGCATATTTACCAAAATACCATGTTGTAGTCATATCAAACTTAGAATAAACTTCTATCTATCATTAATATGATAGATTAATTACTAGGTAATAGTATTCTGTGTAATTAATAAGCACAGGAAATAAATCAACTTAGGCAAATTTTTGAAGTTAATATGCCTTTCCTAGTAAAGACATTTTTTAATAATAAAAATCGGTTTCCTTTGTTACTACTTATGTTATTTTTAAATTGTACCAATCAGCTTTTTCTTTTTGTTTACATATATCCACTAACTAATAGTTCAAAAGCTATTTTCTAATTTTAAATTTTGATTCACCTCATGTTGTCCACTTCAGCCTGGGACTAAAACTCCTTTTGTTCTTTCCTCCTATTCTTCTCTATCTTTTCCTCTTGCCAATTTTTTTTTTTTTTTTTTTTTTTTTTTTTTTTTTATTGAGACTTTTTAGCTATTCCCTGTCTGGAAGGTTATATGCCAGATGTCTTACATGCCAAGACTGTGGTTATAGTAACTCTACATCACTCAGCTTTGGATGAGAGGTCAAAAGCATAAGAACATGATCAGGGGCTTTACCATGGCCGGTAACAAAATGAAGGAGAGGAGAAAGAGGCAGAGGAAAGCACTGGAAAGTGACATAGGTATAGAGGCAAACTAGTGCTCAGGAAAGAAGACTGCAAGTTATATGTCCTGGTCAAAATCCAATAACTCTTGCACACATGCTCTTTCATACCTCCCAACTAGCTCAGGTTCCTTCACAGAGTGTCTCTCTAGAAAAGGGAGGGAGATAAGAAAGAAGTTGGGAGAAACACAGACAGGCTTCATGGATTCTAGACCAACCTACCAGGTTTTTCCAAGGAGTCAATCTTAGGGGATGGTATGGTATGATGTCAGGGACAGCGGGAAGGATTCTGTCAGGAATTCTCCTGGTATTATGCCTACAGAACCCATTGACAAGGCAGTTTTTAACTTTTTTTTTTTTTTTTTTTTTTTGCATCAAACTAACCAAACTTGGACATTTTTTTTTTTAGCTCTTTGTGACAGCATGCTTTGGTATTCTTCTGGATTGTATGAGATTGTACTTGAGGAACAGTTTCCTTTCATTTAGGTCTACCAAGATTTTCTCCTGTCCTCTTATATGAGTTCTCAAAATTTTTTTTGCCAGATATTTTGCTTGTTTTTTTGTTTGTTTGTTTTTTGTTTTTTTGTTTGTTTTTACCTCATTTTCCAGGCTCTTTCCTTGGATCTGGAATTGTTGACTGCACCGAGTTTTGGTGTCATTACCTGACTTTAATCATTTTCTTAAATCAGCCTACAGACATCCACACCTATTAAACATTTCCTGCATACCAATGTCCAACATTCCTTTGAAAGCAAAAGCATAGTGCCATAATTTGGATATGTTTTGTTTGATCCCACCAAGTCGTATGTTGAAATTTGATCTCCAATGTTGGAGGTGGGCCTGGTGGGATGTGTTTGGGTCGTGGGGATGGATCCTTCATGAATGGGATGGTGTGATTCTAGAAGGAGTGAGTGAGTTCTTACTCTTAGTTCCTGTGAGAGCTGGTTGGTTAAAAGAGCCTCTTCTTTTTCTCTTGCTTTCTCTCTCACCACATGATCTCCGCACTCACCCACTCCCCTTCACCTTCCACTATGGTTGGAAGCTTAGTTAGGCCCTTATCAGAGGCAGGTGCTGGTGCCATGCTTCTTGTACAACTGCAGAACCATGAGCCCCACACATCTCTTTACTTTTTAAATTATCCAGGCTGGGCATGGTGGCTCATGCCTGTAATCCCAGCACTTTGGGAGACCAAGGCGTGTGGATCACTTGAGGCCAGGAGTTCAAGACCAACCTAGCCAGCATGGCAAAAACCTGTCTCTACTAAAAATAGAAAAATTAGCTGGGCATGGTGGCGTGCACCTGTAATCCCAGCTACTCAGAAGGCTGAAGCAGGAGAATCACTTGAACCCAGGAAGCCGAGGTTGCAGGAAGTTGAGATCGTGTCACTGCACTCCAGCCTGGTAGACAGAGTAGAACTCCATCTGAAAAAATAAATAAATAAATAAATAAATAAATAAATAAATAAATAAATAAATAATCCAGCCTCAGATATTCCTTTATATCCACACAAACGGACAAAGACACATAGTTTGTTCATTTAAAAAATTAGTCTTAGGTAAAAAAAAAAAAAAAAAAAAAAAAAACTTACTGCTAGACAGAGCTCATACACTTGCAAAAAAGATCTAATCACACCAATTGTAAATAATAGCAAATCCTCTCAATAATGGGAGCAAAGGCACTATGAAGAGAGGATAGTAAAGAAAAGCAAGGTAATCTTAGTTGCATGAAAGGGCACAAAAGTCAGGTTTAAATAAGACATAAGGACGATTAAACAAAACTTGAACAACTTCACTATTTTGCCTAAAGCCAACTCTTTTTATTTTCAATTGTGAAGACAAGCTGGCACCCTGAGTAGGAGTATTTTAAGTTATGCATGGCTGTGCACAGTAGCACTTAAGAGGCAACATTGCCAGTCAGGCACTAAGTCATAAAATGTTAGGGCTAGAAGGGAATTCAGAAATCATCTCTTCCAACTTCCTAATTTTACAGATGACGAAAGTGGGACCAAAAGAGGTTAAGCAACTTGCCCATATTAGCCATAATGATTCTGCGCATAGAAGCAATCAGTCACATCATTAACCCAATGACTTGAGGGCTAGCTGCTCCATAGCTACAGCTTGGAGAGTTAAAACCATTTTCATTGAATTTCAGAAGCTGAAATACAAGTTTTGTTTGTTTGTTTGTTTTCTGAATATTTCTCTCTTGCCTTAAAAGGAAAGCATTTGCTGTCTTTGGACTTCTTGTTCATTCTCTCTGCCTTCTCTCTGCTTAAACACTCAGAATAACTCTTTCAGTTTTTGTAGTAATGGAAGCTGATTTAATTGGCTAGGGCTACAAAATATCTTCTAATCAACATTACCAGAGAATAAATGTTTAGCACATATTTTCTGGAAATATGTTTTCTTCCTTTTGTCTTATGACTTCATTGTTATTTAACCAATACCTTTAAGTTCATGTTAGCATAAAAAATAAATATTTATTTCCAAATCCTATGATGATTTTGCAAAGATGAGGCAGGTCTTAGGGACTTCTGTTTGTATTTTTCCCCCACTTCATGATAACTCTTATCTACAACACGTATTTGTATGTATTTCCCAGGGTTTTTTTAAGACTAGCAATATCTACTTCTATGATAGAAACTGCATGAATTGCCTATCCCACTAGTTATCAGGCTGGAGAACTGGGGTTGAGGATAATAGAGGAATGAAGTACAATTCCCTAAAGAACATTGCAAAATTACATATCCCCACTCAGATCTCACTTCCACTCCCTGGAAGATTCTGATAAGTCCTTTTTTTGCTCTCTATCTCTATCAGAAGCTCTGGGAGTGGGTCCAGCAATCTGTGTTTTAACAAGCCCTCCCAATGATTGTGATGCTCACTAAACTTTCAGGAGCACAGCTACAGAGTGTAGTTACCAAACTAATAATGCTAATTTTCATGTGGAACATCTCGCTTAAAATAACTTTTACTTTCATCAGGTATATCTTCTGGGTTTTTTCATTGGCATGTCTGAAACTTCCTTATTTAAATCCCTAAGCAACTCTATAGGACTGAAGATTACAGTTTTTGTTCCAAAGAGGATCTTTTCTCCTCAGTACCTTTCATGGGCACTAGGCAGTCTTAATTGCAGGTTTCCTGAGGCCAGCCCAAAATGCTCCTGCAATGAGGCCAGAAACTTATTACTCTAGGCTATCCTAAAGCACTTATAAAATCATTGCATATAGCATTAGGAGGGAAGTGCAAAACTAACTTCATTCTGTATAATGTTTATTTTTAACTTAAAATCCTAAGATATTCTACTGGTAACTTGGGATCTCTTATACAGCCAGATTTTACAAGTACAAAGAAAAAGCATTCTACTTACAAAGGTCTAAAGTATTGTTGTGAGAAAAACAGCTCTCTCTCTCTCTTTTTTCTAAAACTGAAGAACTAGTTTCAGCTTATATAGATACTTCCTCTGAGTGTGGGTGTCAATGTTTATATCCCTATGTATTTGGATGAATACAAATAAGAGTTTGGATGTGCCTATTTGATTGAACAGATCTCTATGTTTACTCAACACAAACCTATGTTCAGCTGTAAACAGGTGTAGGGATGTACTTCTTGTTGAAAGCATTCCTACAAATATATGCGAGACTAAAGAGGTGTTTGCTAAAGGATCTGTATATGGATGCCTTAGGTCTGATTTTAAGCAAGGGTGAAAAAATTAACTTAGCCTCTGCTGTTTTCCCTTCAAGAGCTACTTTGAATTTTTTAAGTACTATTTTCATGCAATGATACACTCTTCTTTGTATAAGTTATGTAACTTTTTCATAATAAAAATACAATTTTTATAAAAGACAGAAACCACAAAAATATAAATAATTTGAATTTCAGGTGTTCATTTTTTATGCTAGCATTTTCCCTTTTTTCTCTTATAACTTCTAGAGGCATGTTCTTTACATAATTCACGGTCCCCTTCTCTCTCTTCACTGCATTTCCTCCATGCTCTTTCCACACTGTCAGAATAGGCTTCATTTCAAAAATGCTCAGAGAAGGCACAGTAGTCAGGTATTTGGAACAACTCATTGCCTCAGAGATTGACCTCTAGCTTAAAAACTATTTCTAGCTATCGTAAACTAGAAATAAACACATAGCACATTAGGGCAAGATAACGTTATAATGTATCAGGTATCAGGTGGAAACTGCATTTAAGAGGGTTGTGCGGGTGGGGTGTAAGATGGCAAAACAGAAGCCTATACTTTTTGTGCCACCTACCGGAGCCCCAAATTTGAGTAATGATCTGCACACACAGAAGCACCATCACGAGAACCAAAAATAAGGTGAGCAACTAGAGTACCTGATTTTAACTTTGTATTATAGAAAGACGCACTGAGAAGGGCAGGAGAGAGAGTCTTAAATCGCAGATGCTACCCCTCCCTTCTCCCTGGCAGGGGCTGTGCAGCACAGAGAGAGAAACGCGCACTTTGGGGAGACAGAGCACAGTAACTGAGGGACTTAAATTGAATTCAGTGCTGCCCTGCCATAGCAGAGAATAAAGGTGTGTTGAGCTCAGCCAGTCCCTGCTTATGAATACAGCATTTAGACCAGCCCTAGCCAGAGGGGACCTTGTCCATCTGAGTGGTCAGAACTTGAGTTTCTTGGCAAGCTTCGCCACCACAGGCTCAAGTGTTCTGTGTTAATAGGTAAACTTAAAGGTCCGTCTAGGGCACAGAGATTGCAATTTCTAGGCAACTCTTAGTGCCAGATTGGGCTTACAGCCAGTAAACTAGGGTGGCATGTGACCTAGGAAATGACTAAGGGAGGGCTTACACCATCTCTCCCCCAACTCCAGGCAGTGCAGCTCATAGCAAAGAAAGTGACTCCTACTTTCTGCTTTGGGAGGGGAGAGTGAAGAGCAAAGAGGCTTTTATCTTGCATCTTGGATACCAGCTCAGCCACAGTAGGATAGGAAACTGGGCAGAGTTCTGGGGCCCCCATTCCAGGCCCTAGCTCTCAGACAATATTTCCAGACACACCCTGGGCCAAAGGGAAATCTGCTGCCTTGAAGGGAAAGACCAAGTCTGGGCAGGATTCATCAACTGCTGACTAAAGAGCCCTCGGACCCTGAATAACCACTAGCAATAACCAGGAAGTATTCAATGGGCATGGGGCTCTGAGATGTGCTGGCTTTAGAGGAGACCCAGCACATTCCTATTTGTGGTGACTACAGTGAAAGACTCCTTCTGTTTGAGAAATGCAGAGGGAAAAGTAAAAAGGACTTTGTCTTGCACCTGATGTACCAGCTGGGCCAGAGTGGGATAGAGCAACAAGCAGGCTCTTGGGGTCCCCAAGTCCAGGTCTAAGCATTTGGATAGTATTTCTGAACTTGCCCTGGGCCCACTGCGCTGAAGATTAAGTATCAAGCCTCACAGCATTCACCATAAGCTGATGAAAGAGCCCTTGGGCTTTAAGCAAACATCAATAGCGGCTTGGCACAAGCTCTCATGGATTGGTGCCGGTGGTGGCCACAAGGAGAAGTTCCTCTGCCTGTGGTAAGGGGAGGGAAGAGTAGGAATACCTTTGTATTACAGTTTGAGTGCCAGCTTAGCTGCCATAGAATGGCGTGTCAAGTAAATTGCTGATGTTTTTGACTATAATCCCTGGCTTCCAGAGAGCATCTCTGGACAGGCATGGGACCTGGGAGAACTTGCCACCTTGAAGGGAAGGGCCTTGTTCAAGGCTCAGTGCTCTGCTGACTTCAGGTCTGACTCAGCACAGTTCCAGTGTTGGTGGCCACAGGAGTTCTTGCATCTCCACACCTCCAGTTTCAGGTGGCTCAGCAGAAAGAGAGAATGAGAGAGAAAAAGAGAGAGAGGGAGAGAGAGAGAGAGACCGACTGACTTAATATGTTTGGGAGGAAATAAGGAAACAAGAGTCTCTGCCTGGTAATGCAGAGAATTCCTCTCATTTTTATATAAGACCTCCAAGGCAGTACCTCTACAAGTCTGTAAAAACCACAGCATTATTGGACTTGAGACCTAAGTCCCTTTGAATACCTGGAAAGCATTCCTAAAAACAACAGTCACAAAAAAGCCACAACTCTGAAGACTACAATAAATACCCAACTCTTCAATGTACAGACACCAAAACACGTCTATGAGCATCAATTCCATCCAGAAAAACATGACATCACCAAATGAACTAAATGAGGCATCAGGGACCAATCCTGGAGAAACAAAGATGTATGACATTTCAGACAGAGATTTCTAAATAGCTGTTTTGAGGAAATGCAAAGAAATTCAAGATAAAACAGAGAAGAAATTTAGAATCCTATCAAATAAATTTAACAAAGAGATTGAAATAATTAAAAAGAAGTGAGCAGAAATTCTGGAGTTAAAAAATGCAAGTGACATACTGAAGAATGCGTCACAGTCTTCTAATAGCAGAATAGATGGTGGAGAAGAAATAATTAGTGAGCTTGAAGATAGGCTATTTGAAAATACACAGTCAGAGGAGACAGAAAAAAGTATGGAAAAAAATGAAGCATGCCTACAACATTAGAAAATAGCCTCAAAAGGGAAAATCCAAGAGCTATTGGATTTCAAGAAGAGATAGAAAAAGAGATAGGAGAAGAAAGTTTATCCAAAGGAATGATATCAGAGAACTTCCCAAACCCAAAGAAAGACATCAACATTCAAGTACAAGAAGGTTATAGAACACCAAGCAGATTCAATCTAAATAAGACTACCTCAAGGCATTTCATAATCAAACTCCCAAAGGTCAAGGATAAAGAAAGGATTCTAAAAGCAACAAGAGAAAAGAAACAAATAACATACAAAGAAGCTCCAATACATCTGTCAGCAGACTTTTCAGTGGAAAATTTATAGGCCAGGAGAGAGTGGCATGTTATATTTAAAGAGCAGAAGGAAAAAAAAGAACTTTCAACCTAGAACAGTATATCTGGTGAAAATATCCTTTAAGTGTGAGGAAGAAATAAAAGACCTTGCCAGACAGACAAAAGCTGAGTGATTTCATTAACACCAGACCGCCCTACAAGAAATGCTAAAGGGAGATCTTTAGTCTGAAAGAAAGAGACATTAATGAGCAAGAAGAAATCACGTGAAGGTACAAAAGGTGATAATGGTAAGCACAGAGAAAAATGCAATTAGTATAACACTGTAATTGTGATGTGTAAACTTCTCTTGACTTTAGTAGGAAGACTAAAGGAGGAACCAATCAAAAATAATAACTACAACAATTTTTCAAAGCATAGATAATAGTACAATAAGACATAAATAGAAACAACAAAAAGTTAAAATGTAAGGAGATGAAGTTAAAGTGTAGAGTTTTTATTAGTTTCCTTTATTCATGTTTGTTTATGCAATCAGTGTCAAGTTGTCATTAGTTTAAAATAATGGGTTACAAAATAGCATCTTTGAGTCTTACAGTAACCTCAAATTGAAAAATACACAATGGATACACATACACAAAAAGCAACAAATTAAAGCATACTATCAGAGAAAATTACCTTTACCAAAAGGAAGACAAGTAGGAAGGAAAGGAGGAGAAGATGGCAAAGCAATCAGAAAACAAATAACAAAATGGCAAGAGTAAATTCCAACTGATCAATATTAACATTGAATGTAAATAAACAAAACTGTCCAATCAAAAGACTTAGGTGGCTGAATAGATTTTAAAAAATACCCAGTGATCTGTTGCCTACAAGAAACACACTTCACCTCCACATATACATATAGAGTAAAAATAAAGGGATGGAAAGAGATATATCATGCCAATGTTAACCAAAAAAGAGCAAAAGTAGCTATACTTATATCAGACACAATGGATTTTAAAACAAAAACTATAGAGAGACAAAAAAAGGTCATTATATAATGATAAAGTGGTCGGTTCAGCAAGAAGATACAACCATTTTAAATGAACATGTACCCAACACTGGAGCACGGAGATATATAAAGCAAATACTATTAGAGCTAGAAAGAGAGATAGACCCTAGTACCGTAATAGCGGGAGACTTCAACACCGCAATTTCAGCAGTGGATTGATTTTTCCAGATAGAAAATCAACAAACACCTGACTTAATCTGCACTATAGAACAAATAGATATAATAGATGTTTATAGAACCTTTTTTCATTTTTGGGGGGATGGGGGGGCAGAGTTTTGTTCTTGTTGCCCAGGTTGGAGTGCAATGATGCAATCTCAGCTCACTGCAAACTCCACCTCCTGAGTTCAAGTGATTCTCCTGCCTCAGCCTCCCAAGTATCTGAGATTACAGGCACACGCCACCACACTCGGCTAATTTTTTGTGTTTTTAGTAGAGATGGGGTTTCTCCATGTTGGTCAGGCTGGTCTTGAAATCCTGACATTAGGTGATCCACCGCCTCGGCTTCCCAAAGTGCTGGGATTACGGGCATGAGACACCATGCCCAGCCAAGAAAAAAAAAAAAAAAAATAGGGAGAAGACCAAATAAATAAACAGAAATGGAAAAGGAGACATTACAACTGATATGAGTGAATTTAAAGGATTGTTAATGGCTATTCTGAATAACTATATGCCAATAAATTAGCAAATGTAGATGCAATGGGCAAATTCCTAGATGCATACAACCTACCAAGATTGAACCATGAAAAAACCCAAAACCTGAATGGATCAATAACAAGTAAGGAGATCAAAGCCATGATAAAATACATCCCAGGAAAGAAAAGCCTAATGGCTTCACTGTTGAATTCTACCAAATGTTTAAAGAAGAACTAATACTAATCTACTCAAACTGTTCTGAAACATAGAGGAGGTAGAAATACTTCCATACTCATTCTGTGAGGTCAGTATTACCCTAATACCACATCTAGACAAAGACAAATCAAAAAGAAGAAGAAGGAGAAGGAGAAGGAGGAGGAGGAGGAGGAGGAGAAGAAAGAAGAGGAAGAAGAGGAAGGAAGGAAGGAAGGAAGGAAGGAAGGAAGGAAGGACGGAAGGAAGGAAAAGGAGAAGGAGAAGGAGAAGGAGAAGGAGAAGAAAGAAGAAGAAAACTAAATGCCAATATCTCTGATGAATATACATGAGAAAATCCTTAACAAAGTATTAGTAGACTGAATTCAACAATACTTTTTTTTTTTTTTTTTTTGAGACCATGTCTCGCTCTGTCACCTAGGCTGGAGTGCAGTGGCATGATCTCAGCTTACTGCAGGTGAACCTCCCAAGTTCAAGTGAGTCTCCTGCTTCAGCCTCTCAAGTAGCTGGGATTGCAGGTGCATGCCAGCATGCCCGGCTAATTTTTGTATTTTTAGTGGATACAGGGTTTCACCATTTTGGCCATGCTGGTCTCAAACTCCTGTACTCTAATGATCCACCTGCCTCAGCCTCCCAAAGTGCTGGGATTACACTCATAAGCCAGCACACCTGGCCTCAACAACACATTTGAAAGACCATTCATCATAACCAAGTGGGATTTTTTTCCCAAGGATGGAAGAATGGTTCAATAGACACAAATCATTCAAAGTGATGCAGCATATCTACAGAATGAGTCACAAAAAATATATGATTATTTCAATTGATGATGAAAAAACATTTGAAAAAATTCAACATCCCTTCATTATAAAAAAAAAAAAAACTCTCAAAAAACTGGTTGTGAAAGGAATATACCTCAACACAATAAAAACCATATATGACAGACCCATAGATGATATCATGTTGAATGAAAAAAACTGGAAGTCTTTCCACTGAGATCTGGAGCACAACAAGGATGTCCACTTTCACCAGTTATTAGACATGTTACTAGAAGTCTTATCTAGAGTAATCAGACTAGAGAAAGAGATGAAATGCATCCAAACTGAAATGGAAGAAGTCAAATTATTCTAGTTTGCAGATAATATGATCTTTTATTTGAAAAAGCATAAAGACTGTACCAAAAAAATTTAGAAATGATAAATTCAGTAAAGTTTCAGGATACAAAAGTCAACATACAAAAACCAAGTAGCATTTCTATATGCGAACAGTGACCAATCTGAAAGAGAAATCGTAAAAGTAATCCCGTTTACAATACCTACACATCAAATAAATTACCTAGGAAATATTTTAACCAAAGAAGTGAAAAATCTCTACAATGAAAAGTGTAAAATACTGACGAAAGAAATTGAAGAGGACACACACACAAAAATGGAAAGATGGTCCATATCAATGGATGGAAGAATCAATATTGTTAAAATATCCATACCACCCAAGGCAATCTTCAGATTCAATGGAATCCATATCAAAATACCAATGACATTCTTCAAATAAATAGAAAAAACCCTAAAATATATGTGAAACCACAAAAGACCCAGAATACCCAAAGCTCTCCTAAGCAGAAATAACAAAACTGGAAGAATCACATTACCTGACTTCAAATTATACTACAGAACTATAGTAACAAAAACAGCATGATACTGGCATAAAAACAGACACGTAGACCAATGGAATAGAACAGAGAACCCAGGAACAAACTATGGTGAACTCATTTTTGACAAAAGTGCCAAGAACATACACCAGGGGAAAAACACTCTATTCAATAAATGTTGTTGGAAAAACTAGGTACCTATATGTAGAAGGATGACATTTGACCCCTATCTTTTACAATCTATGAAAGTCAAATCAAAATGAATTAAAGACTGAAATCTAAGACTACACACTATGAAACTACTACAAGAGGACATTGGGGAAAATCTCCAGGACATTGGATTGGCAAAAATTTCTAGAGTAATATCCCACGAGCACAGACAACTAAAGCAAAAATGGACAAATAGGGTTACATGAAGTTAAAAAGCTGCTGCACAGCAAAGGAAACAATCAACAAAATGAAGATAAAACCTGCAGAATGGGAGAAAATATTGCAAACTACCCATCAGACAAGGGGTAAATAAAGAGAATACATAAGGAGTTCAAACAACTCAATAGAAACAAAAATCTAATAATCTGATTTTAAAATGGGCAAAATATTTGGGTAGATATTTCTCAAAAGAAATCATAAAAATGGCAAACAAGTATATGACAAAGTGCTCAACATCAATGATCATCAGAGAAATGCAAATTAAAACTATAGTGAGATATCATCACACCTCAGTTAAAATGGCTTTTATAAAAAAAATACAGTCAATAACGAATGCTGGTGAGGATGCTGGTGAGGATGTGGAGAAAAGGGAGCCCTTGTATGCCATTGGTAGGAATGTAAACTAGTACAACCACTGTGAAGAATAGTTTGGATGTTCCTCAAAAACCTAAAAATAGAACTACCATATTACACAGCAATCCCACTGCTGGGTACATACCCAAAAGAAAGGAAATCAGTATACTGAAGAGATATTTGCACTCCCATGTTTACTGTAGCACTATTCACAGTAGCCAAGATTTGGAAGCAACCTAAGTGTCCATCAACAGAGGAATGGATAAAGAAAATGAAACACTTATACCCAATGGAGTACTAGTCAGCCATTAAAAAAATAATGAGATTCTGTAATTTGCAACAACATGGATGAAACTGGAGGTCATTATGTTAAGTGAAATAAGCCAGGCACAGAAAGACAAGCTTTGCCTGTTCTTATTTATAGGAGACAGAAATTAAAACAATAGAACTCATGGAGATAGAGAATAGAAAATGGTTATCAGAGGCTGTGAACAGTAGCGGGTGGGGGTAAGGGGGAATTTGGGGATGGTTAATGGGCACAAAAAATAAAAAGAATGAATAAGACAGTATTTTATAGCACAACAGGGGGACTATAGTTAGTAACAATTTAATTGTACATTTTAAAGTAACTAAAAGAGTATAATTGGATTGTCTGTAACACAAGAGATTTATAAATGCTTGAGGATATGGACATCCAATTTTCCACGATGTGATTATGTATTGCATGCCTGTACCAAAATATCTCACCTACCCCATACATATATGCATCTAGTATGTCCCACAAAGATTAAAAATAAGAAAAATATTTAAAAAGAGAATTTTAATACCAACTATGTTGAGTAGCCTGCTTTATATGAGTGCATCTACTGGAGATCAACAATAATCAATAATCATGTCTATTTATTGAACACATTGTGTGGTTCTGGTGTTTTTTAATATAAAATGTTATTTTATCCTCAAAACAACATTAAGAGGCCATTCTATTTCCTTCTTTTATAGATGAGTTAAATGAGGCTTATAGAGAATTTTTCCAGGTTCCAAACACCTTTCTGATGAATAATAGGATGTGCATTTGCTCTCAGCTATATCAGATTCCAAACCCTATACTATATTCCAACCCCATTCTATACTCTATATAAGGAGAATAATTATTAGGTTAATTGTAGGATAATAAAAAAAGTAACAATTTGGCCAGGTGTGGTGGCTCATGCCTGTAATCCCAGCACTTTGGGAGGCCGAGGTGGGTGGATCACGAGGTCAGGAGCTCAAGACCAGACTGGCCAAGATGGTGAAACCCCGTCTCTACTAAAAACTACAAAAATTAGCTGGGTGCAGTGGTGGGTGCCTGTAATTCCAGCTGCGAATTCCTTGAACCCAGGAGGCGGAGTCTGCAGTGAGCCGAGATCACAGCACTGCACTCTAGCCTGGGCGACAGAGCAAAACTCCATCAAAAAAAAAAAGTAACAATTTTAGAGCAAAGAGGAACTGAAAAACCTTCTAGTTGAATGCCTTCAGTCAGCAAAGTACTGAGGGGTTAGTTTACCCTACATCACACAACTAGTTAATGTATGTCCTTCTCCTAATGGCGCCTGACACAGAGTGGGTACTCACTAAATATCTGTAGGATGAAAGAACGAGTTTAAGGTCAAAATGGATCTCTGTAACAGGAGTCATTGTAATTTATTTGTTAACATGTCAGTCTCACCTGATACCTCCTTAGGGGCAACATCATGCTTTATTTATTTTCACAAATTTATTGAGATGTAATTCACATACAATTCACTCATTCAGTGTAAAATTCAATATCCTTTAATATGCTTACAGAATTGCAAGTGCATTGTCACATTCAATTTTAAACATTTTATTACCCCAAGAAAGAAACTCCACACCCCTTAGCTTTCATCACCACCCCACCCCAAGTCTCCCACCCCTTCTAATACGCCTTTCAACTTCTACTCTAAGTAATATTACATTCTGTTTCCGTAGATTTCCGTATTCTGGACATTTCATATAAATGGAAACATATAATATGTAGTCCTTTGTAACACACTTCTTTCAACTAGCATAAAGTCCTCAAAATTTGTTCATGTTGCAGCATATATCAGTAATTCTTTTTTGGCAACATAATATTCTATGTATGTATGAATTATTTTATTTATCAATTTATCAGTTGATGGGCATTCGATTGTTTCTACTATTGGGCTTTTATAAATAATGTGCTTATTCTTGCACAAGATTTTGTGTGGACATAGGTATTTATTTCTTTTGGGTAAATACTTAGGACTGAAATTGCTGAATCTCATGATATCTCTATGTTTAATCATTTGGGAAATTGCTAGTCTCTTCCAAAGTGGCTGAATCATTTTACCTTTCCAACAGCAGTTTCTGAGTGGGAAGGTAATTTTCACTGGTGTTTTATTAAATTTACTTCATTAGTAACTAGTATAGTGCAAAACATAAGGATGCTTGGTAAACACATTGAATTTTATAGTTATTTCATGCTCAGATTTTCTAAGTGTTTTCCTAAGTTTCTTGAAAATGAAATTCAAAAAGCTTCAACTAAATAACAAAATAATTAAAATCACTTCAATGGAAGCATTTACTTTCATGTTTTATTTACTAATCCCTATTGACCTACTCTTTGGATAATCTAAGTATTAGGGACAGAAGACATGCATGTGAACAAAAGACTATCTCTGGTATTTTGAAACCTAAATTCATCCATCCATCACGGAAACTGCCTACACTTCCTTTAGGAGATTAGTTCTTGTGTAACATTACTTACTCAAGGGACAGAGGGTAACTTACTTGTTTCAGTACCTACCATGTGGTAAGTATTGTTAGACAATAAAAATTCTGTATTCTAGGAGTGATGAAACTGAATTTTAGAGAGGAAACCTAACTTGTTCCTAATCATATGAGAATGAAGAGTTGAAAATGGGATTTGAATCCAGGGTTTCTCATTACAAGTCTGTGAGTGTGGGTGTAGAAGTGTGGGTGTGTGTGTTTTCCTACAGGACATTTTTGCTGCATTCTACCTTAAATAATTGGCCTTCGAATAATACTTCCAGCATTTTCTGTTCAAGCATTCTCTACCTAATTTGTATTTTCAGAACGGATGGTAATCTGCTCACAAAGAAGCACAAATATGCATGACAAAACATAGTGTTTGTAAGACTCTAAGAAGGAAAATGACTTTTGGCAAAATATCTCAGATCCTGTCCCAATGTACTTCAGGAGTGGGTTTAGATTGGAAATGAATGTATTGAATTTTTGTTCATCTCTTTAGTTCTATTTGGCATTTGCTATATTTAATATGTTAGAGGTATAAAATACCTCTGTAGAATCAAAGTTCATTATGGAATTATCTATTTGTAGAGCCTATGTAAGCAGAAAAATACCTCCTGGGCCGTGTTTCAGAATGTCTAAATAATTACATTGTTTTCATTGTTTCCCACAAGCTATTATCACATAAATACCACCCACTTTTTTTTTTCAAAGTTGCAATAGGAAATGGAAACACATATGCACACATAAGCAAGTAAAATCTATTTTTGATCCAGCTTTTATTGTTCTGACATGAAGGGATACAAGAGCTGGTAAGCATAATCTTACTCATTAAGGCTGACTGGATGGAGATGCACATAATCGTCACATTTACATTTTAGGATAAAATCTCACAGATGTTGGATAAATAGAACTGAAACTAACACATATTGAACATCAATTCTGTGCCAGTCCCATATAATGAAATTTATACTCATTATCTCAACTAAACCTCTCAAAGTTCTACAAATTAGATAGCCACTGTTATCTCCACTTAAAAATATGTTAAAAATTAGACCCAGAGAAGTTAATTTTGCCTAAGTTCAAATAATTAAAAAATAATAGAGGTAGGTTTCAGATCACAGATTTGCCTAGCATTAAAATGTGTTCTCTTTCCACTACATTGCTACTTTTTGAGTTTAGCTACTGAGTCTGCTAAGAATGGTTGAAATATCTTTAAAATATGACATTAGAGTTTAAAAGGCTCTAAGATACTTGGGGTTATTCTAAGGGACGTATAGTTTCTCCAAATGGTGAATAATTGACATAGCTTCTTCCAAGAATTAAATAAGCACCATTTGAAATTAGCACATTATATACAAATATTTGCTGCAAAATTAGTTTCTAAATGAGCTTGAAATTACCTTATCATCCTTTAAAAGCATATTATATTTTATATTCTTATTTATTCTATTATTGCAATTAGCTAAGATCTTTTGTGAAATGTGATATTTAGTAAAATGAAGGTCAATATATATTGTACAAAAATGAAAGATATTTTTTAAGTATTAAAATTCAATACGACTTTTTTAAGACCAGTAGTGCCACTAGCACCACTTTGCCTACATACACACTTGCATGTCTAATGGTAAGGATCTGCTTGCAAAGATACATCGAAAAGCTCAGTACTATGATGTGTGTGTGTGCACGTGTATGTGTGTATTTAAATGTGTATATAATGACAATTGAAATATTTCAAAATAGTAGCATGAGTTAATAAGGAAATTGCTTTATTCTATATTTGTAATTTATTGCAATGATAGATATGTTTTTTAAAAAAACTGTTATAAAATATATGGCCATGCTCAAGATGAGCATCTCCATGGACCAGAAAGAGAATGGAAACTATCTGAAGTCATGTACTTCCAGGACCTGGAACTCAATAAAGTCAATCATGGTCTGGTGTTCTACTACTACTTAAATTAAAACATCCTTATATAACGTGACCCAAATCCAGGCTTAAGGCTCCCCACAAAAAAAAAAAAAAAAAAAAATTAGAGCCTTGGCTCATTACCTACCCACAGAAGTTGAAAAACCTGGGACAAAAAATTTAAATACTCTAAAACAAGTATCTGCTCAAATAAATATTATACACTTGACCCTTGGACAACATCATGAAGGTTAGGGACTCTAACCCCACGCACATTCAAATACCTGTGTGTAACTTTCGACTCCCCCAAAATGTAACTACTAATAGGCTACTGTTGACCAGAAGCTGTACTGATAACATAAACAGTTGATTAACATGTATTTTGTATATGTATTATATACTGTATCTTCACAATAAATTAAGCTAGAGAAAAAGTGTTATAAAGAAAATAGTAAGAAATATATCTTTACTATTCCTTCAGTAGAAGTGGATCATCATAAAGGCCTTCATCCTGGTGGTCTTCACATTGAGTAAAATGAGGACGAAGTCAAAGAGGAGCTATTGGTCTTCTTGTCTCCAGGGTGGCAGTTAGAAGAAAATGCACGTATGCATGTAAGTGGATCCACACAGTTCAAACCTGTGTTGTTTAATGGTCAACTGTCTGTAAAATATTATAAACATGATATAAAAGTAAGTATATTAATTATATATATATATATATATTTAAAATTACTAACTATACCTCAGTTCTACAACCTGATTTATTTTGTTGTCGTGGGAGAGTAACAGCAGAAGAGGACACAGATAAAGAGTAACTGAGAACATTAAAAAGGTTGAAGTTTGACATGGAGAACGAGTCCACAGCATTACATTCCCATGGAAAATAGCCACGAGCCACCATGATAAGCTGTCGTTCAGACTGAGGTCTCCAGGGTGGATATATTTTATGAGGAAAGATGAGCAAGAATAAAACAGAATAGCACAGGATAAGATAGAATGGCAAAATCAAGCTCATTAATATATCCATTACCTCATATATTTATCATTGTTTTGTGCTGAGAAACACAAAATGTATTCTCTTAGCAAATTTCAAGTATAATACATTGTTATTAACTATAGTCATTATGTCATACAATAAATATCTTGAACTTATTCCTCCTCTCTAATTAAAATTTTGTATCCTTGAACTAGCAGCTCCCTAATACACTTCCCTCACCCTCCTCCTCCTACCAGCCTCCAAATGCTGGTAACCTACCCTCTATACTCCTATGGTTTTAACTTTTTTAGATTCCACCTAAGAGTGTCATCATGCTATGAATATTTGTCTTTCTGTGCCTGGCTTATTTCATTTAACATAATGTCTTCCAGGTTTATCCATGTTGTTGCAAATGACAGGATTTCCTTCTTTTTACATGGCTGAATAGTATTCCACTTTGTATATATATGGCACTTTTTTTTTTCATTTATGTTCATGAATAGATTTATTCCATATCTTAAGCAATTGTGAATAATGTTGCACTGATTATGAGAGTGCAGATATCTCTTCAATGTGCTAATTTCATTGTGTGTGTATATATATACACACACGTGTATATTGCATATATATATATACATATATACACACATATATACATATACACATGTATATATGTATACATGTGTATACATACATATAATATATGTGCATATTATCATTTTCTTTACATATATGTGCAACAGTGGAATTGCAGGATCATATGGTAATTCTAGTTTTAATTTTCTAAGGAACCCCCAGTGTTTCCCATAATGGCTGTACAAATTTATGTTCTCATCAGCAGTTTTCATATATGGAAATAGTACAAGGGTTTCTGTTTCACCACATCTTCACCAACACTTCCTATCTTTTGACTTTTTGATGATAGCCATGCTAACAGGTGTGACTTGATATCACATTGTGGTAATAATTTGCATTTTCCTAATGATTAGTGATGTTTACCCTTTTATCATATACCTCATGGCAATTTATATTGTCATGTTTTGATAAATATCTATTTAGGTCCTTTGCCATAATTATTGCTATTGAGGTGTTTGAGTTCCTTGTATATTTGAATACTAACCGCTATCACATGCATGGCTTGCACATATTTTCTCTCATTATGTAGGTCGTTTCTTGAGCCTATTGATTTTTTTTTAGTTTGATTCAACATCACTTGTCTATTTTTGCTTTTGTAGCCTGTGTTTTGAGGACATGTCCAAAAAAATCATTGCCCAGACCAACGACATGAGCATTTTCCATATGTTTTTTTCTAGTAATTTTATAGTTTTATGTTTAATTCTTTAATCCATTTTGAGTTGATTTTTGTAAAAAACGTGACTCCATAAGGGTCCAATTTTATTTTTCTGGACAAGGATATCCAGATCCCCCAACATTATATATAGAAGAGACTGTTCTTTCCCCATTATGTATTCTTGGAAGCTTTGTCAAACATCAGTTACCCATAAATGCATGGATTTATTTCTGCGCTCTATATTCTATTCCATTGGTCTATATATCTGTTATCTTTTTATGCCAATACCACACTGTTTAAATTACTATGGTTTTGTAGCATATTTTGAAGTCAGGTAATATGATACCTCCAGCTTTGTTCTTTTTTGTTCAGGATTGCTTTAGCTATTCAAGGTCTCTTTTTGTTCTATATGAATTTTATGATTGTTTTTCCTGTTTCTGTGAAGAGTCTCATTGGTATTTTGATAAGGATTGCATTGAATCTGTAGATTGTCTTGGATAGTATGGGCATTTTAACATTAATCCTTTCAATCCATGAACATGGGGTATTTTTTCTTTTACTGTCATGTGCTACATACCATTTTGGTCAAGGAGGAATGAACCAGATATACTACAGTGGTCCCATAAGATTATAAGGGAGGTGAAAATTTTCTATCACCTAGTGGTATCATAGCTTTCATTATGTGGTAGCTCAGTGTATTACTCATATGTTTGTCATGATTCTGGTGTAAAAAAATTCACTGCACTTGCTAACAATCATATACACACATACAATTATGCACAGTATATAATATTTGCTAATGATAATAAATGACTATGTTGCTAGTATATATATTTACTATACTATAGTTTTTATTCTTATTTAGCATATACTCCTACTTATAAAGAAGTATTACCTGTAAAACAACCCCAGGCAGGTCCTTCCAGAGGCCTTTCAGAAGAAGTCATTGTTATCATAGGAAATTACATCTCCATATGTGTTATTGTCCCTGAAGATCTTTTAGTGGGACAAGATGTGAAAGTGGAAGACAGTGATAATGATGATGCTTACCCTGTGTAGGCCTACACTAATGTGTGTGTTTGTGTCTTAGTTTATAATTACAAAGTGTAAAAGTAAAGAAAAATAAAAATGTATAGGCTGGGCACAGTAACTCATGCCTGTAATCCCAGCACTTTGGGAGACCTAGGTGGGTAGATCACTTGAGCCCAGGAGTTCAAGACCAGCCTGGGCAACATAGTGAGACCCCCATTTCTACAAAAAATAAGAAGTAGCTGGGCATCATGGTGCCTACCTGTAGTCCTAGCTGCTTGGGAAGCTGAAGTGGGAAAATCACTTGAGCCTGGAGGTTGAGGCTCCAGTGAGCCAAGTACTCCAAGTACTGTGCCACTGTACTCCCGCCTGGGTGACAGAGCAAGACGCAAATACTCTCTCTCTCCCTCTCTCTCTGTGTGTGTATATATATACACACACACACACAGATACATATATATACTTTTAAAATTTTGAAGTATATACTTTATACACACACACACACACACACACACATATATATATACTTTTACAATTTTTTCCTTTTTTCTTTTTTGAAAAATATTTCTAGAGATGGGGTCTCGCTATGCTGGTCAAGTGACTGAACGTCTGGCCTCAAGTGATCCTCCCACGTTGGCTTTCCAAAGTGCTGGGATTACAGGCATGAGTCACCATGCCTGGTCCTTATATATCTATATATATTTTCTAAAAAATTAGAAAAAAGTTTATGTAATGAGAATATGAAGAAAAAATATTTTTTGTACAGCTGTACAATATGTGCTTTAGGCTGTGAGGCTGTGTTATTTTAACTGTCAAAAAGATTTAAAAAATTAAAAAAGTTTATAAAATAACAAAGTTACAGTAAGCTAAGGTCAATTTATCATTGAAGAAATAGTTTATATAAGTTTATGTAAATTTAGCATACCCTAAGTGTATGGTGTCTACAGTAGTGTACAGTAATGTTCTAGGATTTCACATTCACTGACCACTCACTCACCAACTCACTCACGGTGACTTCTAGTTTTACAGGCTCCATTCATGTTCAGTGTCCTATTCGGGTATAGCACTTTTATCTTTTATACCATAATTTTACTGTATCTTTTTATGTTTAGATATGTTCACGTAAGAATATACTTACCATTGTGTTACATTTGCTTACAGCATTCAGTACCATAACATGCTGTACATGTTTGTAGCTTAAGAGCAACAGGCTATACGAAATAGCTAGGTGTATAGTAGGCTGCACCATCTAGGTTTGTGGAAGTTCACTCTGATGTTCACAAAAGGACAAAATCACTGAATGATGTATTTCTCAGAGTTTATCCCCATTGTTTATGACATATAATTGTATTTGTGTCTTCAGTTTATTTTATTGATATTCTATAGTTTTCAGATATTGGTCAAAGTATACAAAATTTTAGTTAGAGAAAAGGAATAAGTTCAAGATATCTATTTTATAAGATGGGGAATTAGTTAATAATTATGTATTGTACACTTTATAATTGCCAAAGGAGTGGGTTTTAAATGTTCTTACCAAAAATAAATGGTAAATATGTGAGATAAACAAGAGAGACAGAGAATAGAATAGAAGAGAATAGATGACCCTATTCATTTTGTGAATAAAATCTGAAAGCATCTAGAATAAAGAAATATGAAATAATGTCAGTCCAGTCAGTAAATTAGATAATTCACTTCTATAAAAATAAAAAATGATAACCTTACAGGCTCCATTCATCTTAAGTGTCCTATTCAGGTATAGCACTGAATTCTAAAATACCTGATTAATGCTCATCAGGAAAAAAAAAATGGTTGGAATAGCAGAAATAATGAAAACTGAGATCTTATTGAGAGGTACCTATAAAAATTAGTAATTTGGGAAATGAAGAATATAGTACTATGTACTACATCGAATTATCCAAATTCTCTTCTCTGTAAAACTATATAATATTCAGAATATTCCATGACTGTATGATGTAGAGAGTGTACTAACCTGTTCCTTGATTTGGGCTTGGCCAAGTGACTTACTTTGGCCAGTGGGACATTAACTGGCATGAAATAGGTAGAGATTTTAAATGTGCTTGTTCAGGTTGAGTTGTCCCCTTGGTGACTATGTTATTTCCATGACAAGAATATACCTTAGCTATCTATTAGTCCTGCAGCCTGAACCCTAGAATAAAATATGTGGAACAGAGGGTTCCCAGCCTTCTGCAGACCTGCAACCTCAAACAGAATCATCACAATCAACTTGCAGAAGCATAATCAAGAAATAACTGGTTGGAGGTGCAGAGAAACATGGCCAAATAGAGGGCTCCACTGATTATCCCCCAGCAGGAACACAAAGTTTGACTAACATCTACACAAATGAATGTAAATAGAAACAACAAAAAGTTAAAAAGCAAAGGGACAAAGTTAAAGTGCAGAGTCTTTATCAGTTTTACTTTTCTTGATAGTCTGTTTATGCAATAAATGTTAAATTGTTATCAGAATACTATAGTAATTTGCAAGCCTCATGGTAACCTCCAATCAAAAAACATACAATGGATATACAACAAATGAAAAGCAAGAAAGTAAAGCACACCACCAGAGAAAATCACCTTCACTAAAAAGAAGACAGAAATGAAGAAAAGAAAGGAGGAAGAGAAGACCACACAACACCCAGAAAACACATAACAAAATGGCAGGAGTAAGTTGTTACTTATCAATAATAACATTGAATATAAATGGACTAAACTTTCCAATCCAAATACATAAAGTAGCTGAATGGATAGAAAAACAAGACCCACTGATCTTTTGCCTACCAGAAACAAAATTCACCTATAAAGACACACACACGGACCAAAAATAAAGGGATGGAAAAATAAATTTCATGTCAATGAAAAACAAAATAGAGGAGTAGCTTTACTTATATCAGAAAAAATTAGTTTTAAGACAAAAACTATAAAAAGAGACAAAGAATGGCATTATATAATGATAAAGGGGTGAATTTGCAAGAGGACATAACAATTATAAACATATAGAAATGCGACACTGACGCAGTCAGATATGTAAAGCAAATATTATTAGAGCAAAAAAGAGAGATATACCCCAAGGCAATGATGGCCAGAGACTTTATCAGACAGTGTCAACATTGAACGGATCTTCCAGACAGGAAATCAATAAAGAAACATCGGACTTAGTCCAACATAGATCAAATGGATCTAATGGATATTTACAAAACATTTTATTAAATGACTCAGAATACATATTTTCTCCTCAGCACATGGATCATTCCCAAGGACAGACCATATGTCAAGTCACAAACAAGTCTTAAAATATTCAAAATAATTAAAATAATATCTAGCATCTTCTCTGACCACAATAGAATAAAACTACGAATCAATAACAAGAGGAATGTTGGAAATTATACAAACACAGAGAAATTAAACTCTATGCTTCTGAATGACCAGTGAGTCAGTGAAGAAATTAAGGAGAAAATTTAAAAAATTCTGGAAACAAATGATAATGGAAACATAACATAACAAAATCTATAGGAATCACTGAAAGCAATACTGAGGGAAATTTATAGCCATAGCTGCCTACATAAAAAAAGAAAATTTTCAAATCAATAATATAAATATGTATCTTAAAGAATGAGAAAAGCGGGGGCAGAGCAAGATGACCGAATAGCAACAGCTACAGTCTCCAACTCCCAGCGCGAGCGACACAGAAGACCGGTGATTTCTGCATTTTCAACTGAGGTACTGGGGTCATCTCACTAGAAAGTGCCGGACAATCAGTGCTGGTCAGCTGCTGCAGCCCTACCAGCGAGAGCTAAAGCAGGGCGAGGCATCGCCTCCCCTGGGAAGTGCAAGGGGGAAGGGAATCCCTTTTCCTAGCCAGGGGAACTGAGATACACAACACCTGGAAAATTGGGTAACTCCCACCCCAATACTGCGCTTTAAGCAAACGGGCACACCAAGAGATTATATCCCACACCTGGCCGGGAAGGTCCCACGGCCACAGGCCTCCCTCATTGCTAGCACAACAGTCTGTGATCTAACCACAAGGCAGCAGCGAGGCTGGGGGAGGGGCGCCCACCATTGCTGAGGCTTAAGTAGGTAAACAAAGCCGCTGGGAAGCTCGAACTGGGTGGAGCTCACAGCAGCTCAAGGAAACCAGCCTGTCTCTGCAGACTCCACCTCTGGGGACAGGGCACAGCTAAACAACAACAAAAGAGCAGCAGAAACCTCTGCAGATGCAAACAACTCTGTCTGACAGCTTTGAAGAGAGCAGTGGATCTCCCAACACAGAGGTTGAGATCTGAGAAGGGACAGACTGCCTGCTCAAGTGGGTCCCTGACCCCTGAGTAGCCTAACTGGGAGACATCCCCCACTAGGGGCAGTCTGACACCCCACACCTCACAGGGTGGAGTACACCCCTGAGAGGAAGCTTCCAAAGTAAGAATCAGACAGGTGTACTAGCTGTTCAGCAATATTCTATCTTCTGCAACCTCTGCTGCTGATACCCAGGCAAACAGGGTCTGGAGTGGACCTCAAGCAATCTCCAACAGACCTGCAGCTGAGGGTCCTGACTGCTAGAAGGAAAACTATCAAACAGGAAGGACACCTATACTAAAACCCCATCAGTACATCACCATCATCAAAGACCAGAGGCAGATAAAACCACAAAGATGGGGAAAAAGCAGGGCAGAAAACCTGGAAATTCAAAAAATAGGAGCTCATCTCCCCCTGCAAAGGAGCACAGCCCATCGCCAGCAACAGATCAAAGCTGGTCAGAGAATGACTTTGACGAGATGAGAGAAGAAGGCTTCAGTCCATCAAACCTCTCAGAGCTAAAGGAGGAATTACATACCCAGCTCAAAGAAACTAAAAATCTTGAAAAAAGAGTGGAAGAATTGACAGCTAGACTAATTAATGCAGAGAAGGTCATAAACGAAATGACAGAGATGAAAACCATGACACGAGAAATACGTGACAAATCCACAAGCTTCAGTAACCGACTCGATCAACTGGAAGAAAGAGTATCAGCGATTGAGGATCAAATGAATGAAATGAAGCGAGAAGAGAAACCAAAAGAAAAAAGAAGAAAAAGAAATGAACAAAGCCTGCAAGAGGTATGGGATTATGTAAACAGACCAAATCTACGTCTGATTGGGGTGGCTGAAAGGGAGGGGGAAAATGGAACCAAGTTGGAAAACACTCTTCAGGATATCATCCAGGAGAACTTCCCCAACCTAGCAGGGCAGGCCAACATTCAAATTCAGGAAATACAGAGAACGCCACAAAGATACTCCTCCAGAAGAACAACTCCAAGACACATAATTGCCAGATTCACCAAAGTTGAAATGAAGGAAAAAATCTTAAGGGCAGCCAGAGAGAAAGGTCGGGTTACCCACAAAGGGAAGCCCATCAGACTAACAGCAGATCTCTCAGCAGAAACTCTACAAGCCAGAAGACAGTGGGGGCCAATATTCAACATTCTTTTTTTTTTTTTTTTTTTTTTTATTATACTTTAAGTTCTAGGGTACATGTGCATAACGTGCAGGTTTGTTACATATGTATATATGTGCCATGTTGGTGTGCTGCACCCATCAAGCCGTCAGCACCCATCAATTCATCATTTATATCAGGTATAACTCCCCAATGCAATCCCTCCCCCCTCCCACCTCCCCATGATAGGCCCCAGTGTGTGATGTTCCCCTTCCCGAGTCCAAGTGAACTCATTGTTCAGTTCCCACCAATGAGTGAGAACATGCAGTGTTTGGTTTTCTGTTCTTGTGATAGTTTGCTAAGAATGATGGTTTCCAGCTTCATCCATGTCCCTACAAAGGACGCAAACTCATCCTTTTTTATGGCTGCATAGTATTCCATGGTGTATATGTGCCACATTTTCTTAAACCAGTCTTTCACTGATGGACATTTGGGTTGATTCCAAGTCTTTGCTATTGTGAATAGTGCCGCAATAAACATACGTGTGCATGTGTCTTTGTAGTAGAATAATTTATAATCCTTTGGGTATATACCCAGTAGTGGGATGGCTGGGTCATATGGTAC
>NW_022306556.1:0-515 GCF_002776525.5 Piliocolobus tephrosceles | reverse complement strand
AACAGTGTAAAAGTGTTCCTATTTCTCCACATCCTCTCCAACACCTGTTGTTTCCTGATTTTTTAATGATTGCCATTCTAACTGGTGTGAGATGGTATCTCATTGTGGTTTTGATTTGCATTTCTCTGATGGCGAGTGATGATGAGCATTTTTTCATGTGTCTGTTGGCTCTATGAATGTCTTCTTTTGAGAAATGTCTGTTCATATCCTTTCCCCACTATTTGATGGGGTTGTTTGTTTTTTTCTTGTATATTTGTTTGAGTTCTTTGTAGATTCTGGAAATTAGCCCTTTGTCAGATGAGTAGATTGCAAAAATTTTCTCCCATTCTGTGGGTTGCCTGTTCACTCTGATGGTAGTTTCTTTTGCGGTGCAGAAGCTCTTTAGTTTAATTACATCCCAATTGTCCATTTTGGCTTTTGCTGCCATTGCTTTTGGTGTTTGTTTTAGACATGAAGTCCTTGCCCATGCCTATGTCCTGAATGGTACTACCTAGATTTTCTTCTAGGGTTTTTAT
>NW_022306555.1:0-1025 GCF_002776525.5 Piliocolobus tephrosceles | reverse complement strand
AAAAAAAAAAGAAAAAAAAAAAGGAAAAAAAAAAAGATCGTGCAGATGCACCCATATATACATATACACACACACATGTACAGGCATGTTCACCTTCCCATTTAGTTATCCACTTATCCACGTATCCACTTATTCATTTACCCACTTATCCATTTACCCACTTATCCATTTACCCACTTATCCATTTACCCACTTATCCATTTACCCACTTATCCATTTACCCACTTATCCATTTACCCACTTATCCATTTACCCACTTATCCATTTACCCACTTATCCATTTACCCACTTATCCATTTACCCACTTATCCATTTACCCACTTATCCATTTACCCACTTATCCATTTATTTATTTATTTATTTTTGTACAACAGGGAGCTGTATATATTTGTAAATGAAAAGGAAAAGACGCTGGAAGGCCACTATGAGCTAAGGGAAAACCTAATTTTGTTTTTCGTATATTTTATTAGATTTAAAAACATGTTTTGTTACGTATTAAATATAATTAAGATGATGGTAATAAATATATATACATATATGTATATGTATAACTGGACTAGCAATAATACGCGTGACACAGTATATCATAACATAGCATACAACACACGTATTGCATAAAACTGTTTCGTCTTGTTATTTTTTTTTTTGGGGTATTCGTGTGATTATTTATATATTTTTTTTTAATTATGTGTTCATCCCATTTATCTTTTTATATATATGTTCTGTTTTCAATAGGTCCATTTGTTGGATAAATCACTCATACGATTATTCATTATTAAAATATTAACGTATTGTGCCCCTCCATACCACTTCAAGTTTTGTAAATTACTTATGGATTTTATTTATATGGTTTTAAAAAAAGGTAAATAATTTTGTTTTTGTAGCTTTATTATAAGTAGTGTAAAAAAAAAAAAAAAATAAAAATAAAATAATAATAGTAGTAATCATAATAATAATAGTAATTTGTATCATATGTATTTACAAGTAGTAATGTACATCATCATATGTATTTGCCTTTTTTTTTT
>NW_022306554.1:2501-4255 GCF_002776525.5 Piliocolobus tephrosceles | reverse complement strand
TTTTTTTTGAGATAGAGTCTCACTCTGTCGCCCAGGCTGGAGTGCAGTGGCACGATCTCGGCTCACCACAAGCTCCACTTCCTGGGTTCACGCCATTCTCCTGCCTCAGCCTCTTGAATAGCTGGGACTACAGGTGCCCGCCACCAAGCCCGGCTAATTTGTTTTTGTATTTTTAGTAGAGGTGGGGTTTCACCATGTTAGCCAGGATGGTCTCGATCTCCTGACCTCGTGATCTGCCCGCCTCCATCCGCCTCCCAAAGTGCTGGGATTACAGGCGTGAGCCACTGCGCCCGGCCTGTTTTTTTTTTTTTTTGGTAGAGACTGGGGTCTTGCTATGTCTCCCAGGCTGGCTTTGAACTCCTGGGCTCAAACGATCCTCCCACCTCGGCCTCTAAAGCACTGGGATTACAGGCATGAGCCACTGCACCTGGCCAAAAAATTTTAAAATTAGCTGTACGTGGTGGTGCATGCCTATAGTCCCAGCTACTCAAGAGGCTGAGGCAGGAGGATTGCTTAAGGCCAGGAGGTTGAGGCTACCTCCAGCCTGGGCGACAGAGTGACAGCCCATCTCTAAAAAAATAAAAATAACAACACACAAACAGGGCTGGCCACATAGAGTTTTGTGAGGATTGAATGAATGCCTGGAAGGTTAAGAAGTAATCACTGAGAAATATAAGGACTTTTAGGCTCAGAAAATGAAAGAGTCAGGTCAGGCACGGTGGCTCACGGCTGTAATCCCAGCAATTTAGGAGGCCAAAGAGGGCGGATCACTTGAGGTCAAGAGTTGGAGCCCAGCCTGGCCAACATGGTGAAACCCCATCTCTACTAACAATACAAAAATTAGCTGGGCATGGTGGCCTATAGTCTCACCTATGTGGGAAGCTGAAGCAGGAGAATTGCTTGAACCCCAGAGGCAGAGGTTGCAGTGCGTCGAGATCACACCACTGCACTCCAGCCTGGGCATGGAGTGAGACTCTGTCTCAAAAAAAAAAAAAAAAAAAAGCCAGCAAAGATTTAAAATCAAGAGTTTTCTTTTTAATCATGATAAATAGTTAAGATGAAAGAAATTAAAAGACTAGCACCAATAAGATGAATACTTTATAAACGGGAGGGCTAATGTGTATTCCAAAGTTAAAATCAGCAAATACAAAATTAAAATGAAAAGCTATGAAGTTGGTCTTAAAAGTAACTCTCCACAAGAGATAAAAGTTTAGAGGTTTAAAATAATGATAAAACAAAGTGACAACGTAAATGTGATTTAAGAAGATAGACAATCAATGCCTCAGGTCTGGGATTAAAAGATTAAAAATACGAACATTAAAGATGTAAGTCTGAGAAGACGGAGATGACCACCCAGGAGACGGAGGGACGGTGCAGAGAAGGGGATCGCAGATGAAGAACTGGTATTAGGGAGAAATAATATCATGTTTCTTTTCTTTTCTTTTCTTTTTTTCTTTAAAAATATACGGAGTCAGTCCAGGCGTGGTGGCTCATGCCTGTAAACCCAGCACTTTGGGAGGCCGAGGTGGGCGGATCATGAAGTCAAGAGATTGAGACCATCCTGGCCAGCATGGTGAAACCCCGTCTCTACTAAAAATACAAAAAAATTAGCTGGGCGTGGTGGCAGGCACCTGTAGTCCCAGCTACTTGGGAGGCTGAGGCCAGATAATCTCTTGAACTCGGGAGGTGGAGGTTGCAATGAGCCAAGATCGCGCCACTGCACTCCAGCCTGGCGACAGAGCAAGACTCCATCT
>NW_022306554.1:0-2401 GCF_002776525.5 Piliocolobus tephrosceles | reverse complement strand
AAAAAAAAAAAAAAAAAAAAAAAAAAGATACAGGTCTCTCACTATGTTGCTCCAACTCCTGGGCTCAAGTGATCCTCCTGCCTCAGCCTCCCAAACTGCTAGGAATACAGGCATGAGCCACCGCACCTGGCCCATATTTCTTTTCTGAACAAGATATAAACTTTCAAGTAAAGAGGACAGAAAGAGAGAGAGAGAGAGAAAGAAAGAAAGAAAGAAAGAAAGAAAGAAAGAAAGAAAGAAAGAAAGAAAGAAAGAAAGAAAGAGAAAGAAAGAGGAAGGAAAGAAAACAGAAACAGAAAAGCTGTTTTATTTATTTATTTGTTTGAGGCAGGGTCTCGCTCTGTCATCCAGGCTGGAGTGCAGTGGCGTGATCATGGCTCACTGCAGCCCTGGCTTCCTGGACTCAGGTGATCCTCCCACCTCAGCCTCCCCAGTAGCTGGGATTACAGGCATGTGCCACTACACCCAGGGTTTTGCCATGTTTCCCAGGTTGGTCTCGAACTCCTGAGCTCAAGGAATCCTCCTGCCTCGACCTCCCAAAGTGCCAGGATTACAGGTAAGCCACCGTGTCCAGTACAGAAAAGTTGTTTCAAAGAAAACAATTCTGGCTGGGTGTGGTGGCTCACGCCTGTAATCCCGGCACTTTGAGAGGCTGAGGCAGGTGGATCACTTGAGGTCAGGAGTTTGAGACCAGCCTGGCCAACATGGCAAAAACCCTATCTCTATTAAAAATACAAAATCAGCTGGGCATGGTGGCGCATGCCTGTAATCCCAGCTACTTGGGAGGCTGAGGCAGGAGAATCGCTTAAACCCGGGAGGCGGAGGTTGCAGTGAACAGAGAGATTGCGCCACTGCACTCCAGCCTGGGCGGCACAGCGGGACTTTATTTCAAAATAAAGGAAAAAGAAAGAAACAAAAAAGAGAGAAAGGAAAGGAGGAAAGAAAAGAAAAGAAAAGAAAAGAAAAGAGGGCCGGGTGCGGTGGCTCAAGCCTGTAATCCCAGCACTTTGGGAGGCCGAGACGGGCGGATCACGAGGTCAGGAGATCAAGACCATTCTGGCTAACACAGTGAAACCCCGTCTCTACTGAAAAATACAAAAAGCTAGCTGGGCGAGGTGGCGAGCGCCTGTAGTACCAGCTACTCGGGAGGCTGAGGCAGGAGAATGGCGTGAACGCGGGAGGCGGAGCTTGCTGTGAGCCGAGATCCTCTTGCACTCTTGCCTGGGCGACAGAGCGAGACTCTGTCTCGAAAAAAAAAAAAAAAAAAAGAGAAACAGAGACGGAAAGGTGGGGTGGGGGAGGGAGGGAGAGAAGGGAGGGAGGGAGGGAGAGAAGGGAGGAAGGGAGGGAGGGAGGGAGAGAGGGAAGGAAGGAAGGAAGAGAAGGAAGGAAGAGAGGGAAGAAGGGAAGGAAGGAAGGAAGGAAATCAATCAGTTAATAGAGTTACTAAAAAAATTTAAATAAGTAAATGAAGAAAACAATAGCCAAAAGCTTGAACATTTCAGATCAAGATGGTCAAATAAACTCAAATTACCAAAAAAAAAAAAAAAAGAAAGAGGATAATTAGGTGACTTGGAAAGGGTATAGAAAGAGGACAGTTTGTCAGGATGCGAGGGCAACCTGGGAGTGTCTGGAGCTCTGGGAGAGCAGTTAAGTAGGAGCGCAAGATTGAAGATGGAGATGTGTGCAGTGGTGGAACTGATCAATCCATCTGACAGCCACTCATGAGCACCTACTGTGTGCCATGCCCTGGGCTAAGACTCAGAGATATGGGGATGGCAGTGGTGGCTCATGCCTATAATCCCAGCACTCTGGGAGACTGAGACAGGCCAATTATTTGAGCCCAAGAGTTCGAGAGACCAGCCTGGGCAACATGGTGAAACCCCATCTCTCTAAAAATGCAAACAATTAGCTGGGCATGGTGGTGTGCACCTGTAGTTACCACTACTTGGAAGGCTGAGGAAGGAGGATGTCTTGAGCCCGGAGATGAAGGCTGCAGTGAGCTGATGGCACCACTGCACCCCAGCCTGGGCAACAGAGTGACACCCTGTCTCACACACACACAAGGAAAAAAACACAAACTTTCACTTAGGAGAAATAAGTTCAAGAGATCCAAGTACAACCTGGTGGCTATCCTTGGTAACGATGTGTTCTAAACTTGAAAAGTACCCAGAGAGTGGATTTGAAGTGTTCTCAGCACACTCCCCACAAAAAGATAAATGAGGTAATGCATATGCTAATTAACTTGATGTAGCCGGTCTACACTTTATGCGTATTTCAAAACATCATGTTGCACACCATAAACAGATACAATTTTTGTCAATTTAAAAAAAGAGGTTAGGCCGGGCGCGGTGGCTCAAGCCTGTAATCCCAGCACTTTGGGAGGCCGAGACGGGTGGAT
>NW_022306553.1:0-6506 GCF_002776525.5 Piliocolobus tephrosceles | reverse complement strand
ATATGCACTGAGGATAAAAGTACTCTGAACCATAAAGCAAGATCTTAGAGACCTTCAAAGAGATGTAGACTCACACACAGTAAGAGTGGGAGACTTCAACACCCTGTTCAGCATATTAGAAAGATCATCAGGGCAGAAAATTAACAAAGATATTCAGGACCTAAATTCAGCACTAGCTTAACTGGACCTGATAGATATCAATGAAACTCACCCCTCAAAAACAATAATAAATTCATTCTTCTATGTCCATATAACAAATACCCTAAAATCAATCACATAATCATAATTTTAAAAATCCTAAACAAATGCAAAAGAACAGAATTAATAACAACCCATCTCTCAGACCATGGCACAAACAAATAAAAAACCAAGATTAAAGAAAATCACTCAAAAGCATACAATTACATGAAAATGGAATAAACTCTTCCTGAATGACTTTTGGATAACTAATGAAATTAAAATAGAAATCAAAACGTTTCTTCAGACTAATGAGAACAAAGATACAACATCCCAGAATCTCTAGAACTCAGCTAAGGCACTGTTAAAAGGAAAATTTATAGCACCAAATGCCCATATCAAAAAGTTAGAAAGATCTCAATTTAACAACTTAACATCACAACTGGAAGAACTAGAGGACCAAGAAAAAGCCAACTCCAAAGGCAGCAGAACACAAGAAATAACTAAAAATCAGAACTGAAGAAGATAGAGACATGAAAAAGCATTAAAAGATTAAATCAAGGAGTTTGCTTTTCGACACAAAATAATAAAATAAGTGCACAGCTAGCTAGAATAAAGAAATAGGGAGAGAAGATCTAAATAAACACAATAAAAAATTACGAAATGGATATTACCACAAACCCCATACAAATATGAATAAACACTAGACAGTATAATAACCCACAATGCAGACAAATAAAAAGATATAGAAAAAGATGAATTCCTGGACACATACACCCTCCCAAGATGAAACCAGGAAAGAATTCAATCGCCGAACAGACCAATAATGAGCAAAAAAAGTGAATCACTAAAAAATAGCACACCAATTTAAAAAGGCACAAGACCAGATGGATTCACAACTAAATACTAACAGATATACAAAGAGGAGCTGGTATCATTCCAGCTGAAACTATTCAAAAAAGAAAACAACAACAACAAAAAAAAAAACCAAAAGCAAAAAACCAAAACAACAAAGAAAAGACTTCTCCCTAAATCATTTCATGATCCTGACATCAAAACCTAGCAGGGAAACAACAACAAAAAAACCACCCCAGGTCAATATCCTTGATGAAAATTGATGCAAGTGTCCTCAAGAAAATACTGACAAATTGAAGCTGGTAGCATATTAAAAAACTTATTCACCAAGATCAAGTACATTTTATTCATAGGATTCATAATTGGTTCAAAATACACAAATCAAAAAATGTGATTTATTGATACTGTGAAAATGGCCATATTGCCTAAGGTAATTTATAGATTCAATGCCATTCTCATCAAGCTACCAATGACTTTCTTCACAGAATAAGAAGAAACTACTTTAAAGTTCACATGGAAGCAAAAAAGAGCCAGCATTGCTAAGACAATCCTAAGCCAAAAGAACAAAGCTGGAGGCATCATACTACCTGACTTCAAACTATACTACAAGACTACAGTAACCAAAACAGCATGGTACTGGTACCAAAACAGAAATATAGACAAATGGAACAGAACAGAGCCCTCAGAAATAACACCACACATCTACAACCATCTGATCTGTGACAAAACTGACAAAAACAAGAAATGGGGAAAGGATTCCCTATTTAATAAATGGTGCTGGGAAAAACTGGCTAGCCATATGTAGAAAGGTAGAACTGGATCCCTTCCTTACACCTTATACAAACATTAATTCAAGATGGATTAAAGACTTAAATGTTAGACCTAAAACCATAAAAACCCTAGCAGAAAACCTAGGCAATACCATTCAGGACATATGCATGGGCAAGGACTTCATGTCTAAAACATCAAAAGCAATGGCAACAAAAGCCAAAATTGACAAATGGGATCTAATTAAACTAAAGAGCTTCTGCACAGCAAAAGAAACTACCATCAGAGTGAACAGGCAACCTACAGAATGGGAGGCAATTTTTGCAATCTACTCATCAGACAAAGGGCTAATATACAGAATCTACGAAGAACTCAAACAAATTTACAAGAAAAAACAAACAACTCCATCAAAAAGCGGGCAAAGGATATGAACAGACACTTCTCAAAAGAAGACATTTATGCAGCCAACAGACACATGAAAAAATGCTCATCATCACTGACCATCAGAGAAACGCAAACCAAAACCACAATGAGATACCATCTCACACCAGTTAGAATGGCAATCATTAAAAAGTCAGGAAAAAACACGTGCTGGAGAGGATGTGGAGAAATAGGAACACTTTTACACTGTTGGTGGGACTGTAAACTAGTTCAACTATTGTGGAAAACAGTGTGGCGATTCCTCTAGGATCTAGAACTAGAAATACCATTTGACCCAGCCATCCCATTACTGGGTATGTACCCAAAGGATTATAATTCATGCTGCTATAAAGACACATTCACACATATGTTTATTGTCGCACTATTCACAATAGCAAAGACTTGGAACCAACCCAAATGTCCATCAGTGATAGACAGCATTAAGAAAATGTGGCACATATACACCATGGAATACTACGCAGCCAGAAAAACCTGCACGTTGTGCACATGTACCCTAGAACTTAAAGTAATATAATACAAAATACAATATACTCAGCATTTTTCAAATGCATTTTTATAATTAAATCCTGTTGTTACTGGTTGTTTAATTTATAACTGATATGGTGTTTTGCTGAAGAATATTGAACATGTTGCATTACATAAAAATCACAATCCAATGTGTATTCAACAAAACAGAAATGTCACATCTAGTATAATACAAATTTAAGAAATGTATGCAAAGTACTTACTACAATATAAATAAAATTCTTACAAAACGTATGATATAATTTAGGTTAAAAAGATTCCTTTAAACAATGGCTTCGTTTCTTGCATATATTGTCTAATATTTTAAAGTATTTTTACTTCAGGAAAGCATGAGAATTATCTCTATGCCTGCGTTGTCAATATGCTTTTTGTCAGTTTCTAAAAAAAAAAAAACAAAAAAGAAAAAGACAAAGGATGAGTTCATGTCCTTTGTAGGAAAATGGATGCAGCTGGATACCATCATTCTCAGCAAACTATCGCGAGGTGAAAAAACCAAACACCGCATGTTCTTACTCATAGGTGGGAATTAAAAAATGAGAACACTTGGACACAGGAAGGGGGACATCACACACAGGGGCCTGTTGTGGGGTGGGGGAAGAGGGGAGGGATAGTATTAGGAGATATACCTAATGTCAATGACGAGTTAATGGGTGCAGTACACCATCACGGCATATGTAACAAACCTGCATATTGTGCATATATACCCTAGAACTTAAAGTATAATTTTTAAAAATGTGATTCATTATATAAACAAAACAAAAAACAAAAAAACAAATTATTATCTCAATAGCTGTAGAAAAGCTTTTTAATAAAACTAAACACCCCTTCAGGCTTAAAATTCTCAATAAATTAGGTATTGAAGAAACATGCCTCAAAATAATGAGAGCCATGTATGACAGACCCAGAGCCAACATCATAAAGAATGGGACAAAGCAGAAAGCATTCTCCTTGGAACCTGGTGCAAGACAAAGGTGCCCTCTCTCATCAATTCTATTCAACATAGTATTGGAAGTCCTCAGCAAAGCAATTAGGTAAGAGAAATTTAAAAAACAAAAAAAATCCAAACAGGGAGACAGGAAGTCAACCTACTCCTGTGTCCAGATGACATAATCCTACATCTAGAAAACCTTGTGGTCTCAACCAAAAAGCTCCTAAAGCTGATAAACAACTTAAGCAAAGTCTCAGGATAAAAAAATCAATGTACAAAAAATCACAGGCCAAATGCGGTGGCTCACACCTGTAATCCCAGCAAATTGGGAGGCTGAGGCAGGATGGATCACTTGAGGCCAGGAGTTCGAGACCACCCTACCCCGGCCAACATGGAAAAGTGCTGCCTCTACTAAAAATATAAAAATTAGCCAGGTGTAGTGGTGCATGCCTGTAGGATCATCTACGTGGGAGAATGAGACAGGAGAATCACTTGAAGCCGGCAGGTGGAGTTTACAGTGGACCGCAATCATGCCACTGCACTCCAGAATGGGCAACAGAGCGGGACTCCATCCCCATAAAAAAAATCATTAGAATTCCTTACACACCAACAATGGTAAAACCCAGAGGTAAATCAAGAATGCAACCCCAGTTACAACTGCTACAAAAAAGTATGAAATAACTAGGAAACTAGGAACATGATTAACCAGAAAGGTGAAAGATCTCTACAAAGAGAATGCAAAACACTGCCAAAAAAAAAAAAAAAAAGTGAGAGACATGACACAAACAAACGGAAAAACATTTCATGCTCATGGATAGGAAAAATTATTATCATTAGAATGGTCAAATTGCCAAAAGCAGTTTCAGGATTCAACGCTATTACTATCAAACTACCAACGACATTCTTCACAGAACTAGGAAAAACTATTTTAAAATTCATTTGTGAGCTCAGATTAAGATGGCGGATAAGAGGCAGGACTAGTGCTTGAAGGCGTGACATAGGGTCCAGAGTAGGCTCAGAGGCGGGCGCCTCTCAGCAGTTGCTGTGGCTGCAGCTACCCTACCATGGCCATGGCTGTGCTCCTTTAGCCTTTCAGCAGCCTGCCCCTGAGCTGCAGGTTGAACTTCCTGCAGCGGCCTGCTTGCCTTCCCTAGCGGGTTTTTCCACCTGGGGCAGACAGCGCCCAGCGGGCTCCATGGCGAGGACCATGAGCAGTCCCAGGCAGCCTCAGCGGGAGAACAGTGCACGACATTTTTCCATTCGTTGTAAAAAGAAACACAAGCTAGAGGAGCAGGAGGAGGAGGATTGCCTGCTTAAAAAAAAAAAAAAAAAAAAAAAATAGGCGGGGCAAGATGGCCGAATAGGAACAGCTCCAGTCTCCATCTCCCAGCGCCAGCGACACAGAAGACCGGGGATTTCTGCATTTTCAACTGAGGTACTGGGGTCATCTCACTCGGGAGTGCCGGACAATCGGTGCGGGCCAGCTGCTGCAGCCTGACCAGCGAGAGCTGAAGCAGGGCGAGGTATCACCTCACCTGGGAAGCGCGAGGGGGAAGGGAATCCCTTTTCCTAGCCAGGGGAACTGAGACACACAACACCTGGAAAATCGGGTAACTCCCACCCCAATACTGCGCTATAACACCGGCACACGGGAGAATATATCCCACACCTGGCCGGGAGGGTACCACGCCCACGGAGCCTCCCTCCTTGCTAACACAGCAGTCTGCAGCAATCTAACTGCAAGGCAGCAGCAAGGCTGGGGGAGGGGCGCCCGCCATCGCTGAGGCTTAAGTAGGTAAATAAAGCCGCTGGGAAGCTCGAACTGGGTGGAGCTCACAGCAGCTCAAGAAAACCTGCCTGTCTCTGTAGACTGCACCTCTGGGGACAGGGCTCAGCTAAAGGAGCAGAAGCCTGTGCACACGTGAACGACTCTGTCTGACAGCTTTGAAGAGAGCAGTGGATCTCCCAACACGGAGGTTGAGATCTGAGAAGGGGCAGTCTGCCTGCTCAAGTGGGTCACTGACCCCTGAGTAGCCTAACTGGGAGACATCCCCCACTAGGGGCAGTCTGACACCCCACACCTCACAGGGTGGAGTACACCCCTGAGAGGAAGCTTCCAAAGCAAGAATCAGACAGGTGCACTCGCTGTTCAGCAATATTCTGTCTTCTGCAACCTCTGCTGCTGATACCCAGGCAAACAGGGTCTGGAGTGGACCTCAAGCAATCTCCAACAGACCTATAGCTGAGGGTCCTGACTGTCAGAAGGAAAACTATCAAACAGGAAGGACACCTATACCAAAACACCATCAGTACGTCACCATCATCAAAGACCAGAGACAGATAAAACCACAAAGATGGGGAAAAAGAAAGGCAGAAAAGCTGGAAATTCAAAAAATAAGAGCGCATCTCCTCCTGCAAAGGAGCACAGCCCATCGCCAGCAACGGATCAAAGCTGGTCAGAGAATGATTTTGATGAGATGAGAGAAGAAGGCTTCAGTCCATCAAACCTCTCAGAGCTAAAGGAGGAATTACGTACCCAGCGCAAAGAAACTAAAAATCTTGAAAAAAGAGTGGAAGGATTGACAGCTAGATTAATTAATGCAGGGAAGGTCATAAACGAAATGACAGAGATGAAAACCATGACACGAGAAATACGTGACAAATGCACAAGCTTCAGTAACCGACTCGATCAACTGGAAGAAAGAGTATCAGCGATTGAGGATCAAATGAATGAAATGAAGCGAGAAGAGAAACCAAAAGAAAAAAGAAGAAAAAGAAATGAACAAAGCCTGCAAGAAGTATGGGATTATGT
>NW_022306552.1:5531-6041 GCF_002776525.5 Piliocolobus tephrosceles | reverse complement strand
TATATATATATATATATATATGAACTCCATATATATGTATACAAATATATATGTTTTTTTCCGGGATGGTATAGAAGAAACTTATCAGAATTATTTAGAAAAAAAGGAAAACCAGAAGTCTGGAATAAGAGATCAAACATATTAAAACCCTTTCTCTTATAGTGACAGAAAGCCTTCTCAAATTGCCTTAGCAAAAAAGATAATTTAGGGTGGGCATGGTGGCTCAAGTCTGTAATCCCAGCACTTTGGGAGGCCAAGGCAGGTGGATTATCTGAGGTCAGGAGTTCAAGACCAGTCTGAGCAACATGGTGAAACCCCATCTCTACTAAAAATACAAAAATTAGCTGGGTGTGGTACGGGGCGCTTGTAATCCCAGCTACTCAGGAAGCTGAGGCAGGAGAATCATTTGAACCTGGGAGGCGGAGGTTGAAGCGCGCTGAGACGGAGATCTTGCCCCTGGGTGACAGAGTGAGACTCTGTCTCAAAAAAAAAAAAAAAAAAAAAAAAAAA
>NW_022306552.1:0-5431 GCF_002776525.5 Piliocolobus tephrosceles | reverse complement strand
AAAAAAAAAAAAAAAAAAAAAAAGATGGCTCACGCCTGTAATCCCAGCACTTTGGGAGGCCGAGGCGGGTGGATCACCTAAGGTCAGGAGTTTGAGACCAGCCTGATTGACTTGGAGAAACCCTGTCTCTACTAAAAAGACAAGATTAGCCAGGTGTGGTGGCACCTGCCTGTAATCCCAGCTACTTGGGAGGCTGAGGCAGAAGAATTCCTTGAACCTGGGAGGCAGAGGTTGCGGTGAACTGAGATCATGCCATTGCACTCCAGCCTGGGCAACAAGAACAAAACCCTGTCTCAAAAAAAAAAAAAAAAAAAAAAGGCTAATTTAGTGATTTGCATAACTTCAAGGTCCAGAGATAATATATTGATAAGGTTTGGCTGTGTCCCCACCCAAATCTCATCTTGGATTGTAGCTCCCATAATTCCCACGTGTTGCGGGAAGGATCTGGTAGGAGGTGACTGAATCATGGGGGCATGTTTTCCCTGCTGTTCTCCTGAGAGTAAATACGTCTCACGAGATCTGATGGTTTTATAAAGGGGAGTTCCCCAGCACAAGCTCTCTTGCCTGCTGCTATGTGAGAAGTGCCTTTGCTCCTCATTCGCCTTCAGCCATGATTGTGAGACCCTCCCCAGCCATGTGGAACTGTGAGTCAATTAAACCTCTTTCCTTTATAAATTATGCAGTCTCGGGTATGTCTTTAGCAGCATGAGAACAGACTAATACAGTAACTATATACATGTATATTTGTGTATATATATTATATATATATATATATATTTTTTTTGAGACAGGGTCTCACTTTGTCACCCAGGCTGGAGTGCAGTGGCACAATCTCAGCTCACTGCAGCTCCAACCTCCTGGTTTCAAGTGATCCTTCCACTTCAGCCTCCTGAGAAGCTGGGACTACAGGCACGCGCCACCAAGCCCAGATGATTAAAAAAAAACTTTTAGTAGAGACGGGGTTTTGCCATCTTGCCCAGGCTGGTCTCGAACTCCTGGACTCAAGTGATCCACTCGCCTTGGCCTCCCAAAGTGCTGGGATTACAGGCGTGAGCCACCCTGCCTAGCTGAGGTCTAGAGATAATATCCGGTTCAGACACAAATGGGACCAGGGGCTGTCAGATGCCATTGCTCTCCAGTTTACTGCTCTGCTTTCCTCTGTGACGCCACTTTTCTCGGTTTCTTACATGGCGGCCCCTCTCTTCCAGGCTCAGATAATCCACGTTGCCAACACTCCTGGTAAAAAGAGAGCTCCTTTCCCCTCGGTGCCACCCAAATCATGGGTTGACTCTCATTGGCCACACCTGATTTATGTACACTTCTCTGAACCAATCACTATGGCCAGGGAGATAGCCTCTGTTGATTGGCTAGACTTGGCTCATTTGCCCTTCTCTGGAGCAGGGGACCTGAGTCAGTACCTTGAAACTATGTGGACCAAGCTTGGCTGATGACTGTGTCCACTTAATAAAGAAGGAATGGATGGTAGTCAGGCAAAACACATAAAAGCAAAAATAGACAGGGTAGTTGCTTCCTCTAAGGTCTTCTCTGCCCCTCTCCCAAACCGCTGGTGGACAGGTGCTCCTCCCTCTGTTCTCCCACTTCAGCAGATCCCTCTTGGAGCTTGGATCATGCTGCAAAACATTCATCCGTTTTTGTGCCTGTTTCCTCCTACTAGACCATTTAACTCCCTGAGGACAAGGACTATGCCTTTTGCTTAGGCAGGTAATTAATCCCTGGCAAAATGCCTCCCATACAGTTGAATGCAGCGTAATGCCTCCCACACATGTTTGCTAAATGAATGAATGACTCTTGAGTCTACACCAAAATAAAATAAAATCCTGACATTCAAGGCCTGTTTTTTCTTTCCTTCTTTCTGTTTTTTTTTTTTTTTTTTTTTTTTTTTTTTTTTTTTGAGACGGAGTCTCACTCAGTCACCCAGGCTGAAGTGCAGTGCTGCAATCTTGGCTCACTGCAAGCTCCACCTCCCGGGTTCATGCCATTCTCCTGCCTCAGCCTCCCGAGTAGCTGGGACTACAGGTGCGTGCCACCATGCCCGGCTAATTTTTTGTACTTTTAGTAGAGACGGGGTTTCACCGTGTTAGCCAGGATGGTCTCGATCTCCTGACCTTGTGATCCGCCTGCTCAGACTCCCAAAGTGCTGGGATTACAGGCGTGAGCCACTGTGGCCAGCCAGCTTGCTTGCTTTCTCTGTTTCCCTCTCTTTCTTTTCTTTTCTTTCTTTCCCTCTTTCTTTCTTTCCTTCCTCCTTCCCTCCCTCCCTCTCTCTCTCTTTTTTTTTCTCTCTTTCTTTCTCTCTCTCTCTTTCTCTCTCTCCCTTCCTTCCTTCCTCTCTCTCTCTCTCCCTCTCCCTCCCTCCCTTCCTTCCTTCGTTCCTGACAGGGTCTCCCTCTGTCATCCGGGCTGAAGTGCAGTGGCACCATCATAGCTCACTGCTGCCTCAAACTCCTGGGCTCAAGCAATCCTCCTGCCTCAGCCTTCCAAGTACCTGGGACTGCCATCTCAGCATGCCATCATGTCTGGTTAATTGTTTTACTTTTTGTAGAGATGGAGATCTTGCTATGTTGCCCAGGCTGTTCTCAAACTCCTGGCCTCAAGCCATCCTCCCACCTTGGCTTCCCAAAGTGCTGGAATTGCAGGCATGAGGCACCAAGCCTGGCCTCAAGGCTTTTTCTTAATTGGGCCCCGAACTATACCTCCTGCCTCTTCTGCACCTTCCATGGCCTATAGATCAACCACCCCCTCAAACATACCATGCCCTTTCCCACCTCTGAGCCCTCATCCTGCTGTTCCCTCAGCTTGACTACCCTCCCCCAATACCCCAAGTGTTCATGATGGAGGAATCAGAAAAGGTTGATCACAACATGATCACAACACCCTGCAGTTGAAATTCCTGTCACAGAAAGCTTTTGACTAGTCTACTCAACTTCTCGGGCCTCTACTTTTCTTTAAACTAGTCCACACATACTTGAAACTGTGTTTGAATGAAATGACCCTCCCTCTCTCCCTTGCTATAGTGGTATAGTTGCTATAGCAACTTGCAATAGTTGCTTCTTCTGGCTTAAGAAGTCAGAAGGAGGGTGCTAGTGAGTTGATGGGTGTTCGTGTAGCTGGGAGGCCTGGGGAGGCTGTTTCCTACCAGTGAAATGATAATAGCAACTTGGGTTTTATTGAGCATTTATTATGTGCCAGGCACTGTGCCAATGGCTTTGCCCATGTTTTCTCCTGTGATCCTTACCTGGGGACCATGGTATCCCTGTTTTGTAGGTGGGGAAGTAGGCTTACCTGAGGTCACAGAGGTAATAAATGGTGAAGGCAGGACTGGACCCCTATCTGATGTCAGAACTCTTGCTCTTAACCTCCAAATAGAGGGAAGAATAAAATAAATCTTCCGTGAGAAGTAGAATTGGGAGACTCTATGGTCCCAGACAGGGTCAGCGGCTGTCTTTCCTCCTGATGGCTTTGCTGGACCTGGCTCCTGTCTTTTAGGAAGCTGTGCTTCCTGCCCTTAAGTTCCTAAACACATCCTCGAACCCTAACAATTTCTTCCCCTTTTTGCAAAAGCCAGCTTCTGTTTGTTTTTCTCCACCACTGACAAGCTGTGTGGCTGAGACAAGTTGCTCTCCATCTCTGAGCTTGGGTTTCCTTGTCTATGAAATGCAGGCAATCCTTGCCCTACCTTAGAGGCATGAGAATTACATGAGATGATGGATGGGCCATGGTGGGCCTGGAGACAGGCATGGGCATGCTCACAATGGCTGTGAGCTCGTATTCCCCCAGCTCCAAGCTCAAGACAGACTCTGAGCATCTTCACGCATCTGTTCCCACAGCACCTGGCACAGAGACTTGCTTATAGAAGGTGCTCACCAAATGCTTGCACTCACTTACAGAAGCCATGAGTGGCAGCCACTTCTGATATTCAGGAGTTCTTAACATCCCTGTGACTCTCGAGTCCTGTTGCTAGATATATGTCCTGCACTCCTGTTTGTTTCTTCAATGAGTTAATGATTTACCTCCCGTGTTAAATTTTGTTTAAACAGACATGACCCCGTTGGTGGCCAAGGCTCTGTCCCGTCCAAAGTGTCTCAGGGATCAAAGAAGCCCAAAGACACAAGACCCCTCCCACTGCCCCATTCCAGAATTGTCCTTTAGCCTGCTGGCATCTGCCTCTGCACCGTGGTCTCTTGACCTTAGCCACCTTGCTTGTAGCCATGCTCTAGCAAAGGCTAGAGGCCCCTAACCTCTCTTTGAGAAGAGTCTGCCTCTCTCCAGGCCACAGCATAGCCATGTGCACCCCAGGGCCCTGTTGTCCTTACCACCATCACTCTCTTTCTTTCTTCTTTCTAAAGAAAATCAGTGAAGGTAGAGACCTTAGGGGAATGGACCTGCCTGTGAGTAAGAGGACTGCCCTGCTCCTGGTGTGTGTGGGGGGTGAGCACGCCTCATCCTGCCACCTGCCTGGTCTTCTCCAGCCTCTAGTCTGGCCGCCCTGTCCCCTGACTTTGCTGTTCCCCACTCCAGCTTCCTGCCTATTAGTATTTTCCCAGGGCTGCTGTAGCAAATTACCACAAACTTGGTGGCTTAAAACAACAGAAATGAGGCCAGGCACAGAAGCTCACACCTGTAATCCCAGCACTTTGGGAGGCCGAGACGGGCGGATCACGAGGTCAGGAGTTCAAGACCATCCTGGCTAACACGGTGAAACCCTGTCTCTACTAAAAAATACAAAAAGCTAGCTGGGCGAAGTGGCTGGCGCCTGTAGTCCCAGCTACTTGGGAGGCTGAGGCAGGAGAATGGCGTAAACCCGGGAGGCGGAGCTTGCAGTGAGCTGAGATCCAGCCACTGCACTCCAGCCTGGGCGACAGAGAGAGACTCCGTCTCAAAAAAAATAAAAAAATAAAAATTAGTCAGGTGTGGTGGGCACCTGTAATCCCAGCTACTTAGGAGGCTGAGGCAGAGAATTGCTTGAACCTGGGAGGTGGAGGTTGCAGTGAGCCAAGATTGCACCACTGCACTCTAGCCTGGGTGACAGTGAGACTAGGTCTCCAAACAAAAAAATCAGTGAAGAGTAGAGAGCCCAGCCCTTTAGAAGTGAAGGAAGGGGCCGGGCGCAGTGACTCATGCCTGTAATCCCAGCACTTTGGGAGGCCGACGGGGTGGATCACAAGGTCAGGAGATTGTGACCATCCTGGCTAACATGGTAAAATCTCGTCTCTATTAAAAATACAAAAAAGTAGCCGGTTGTGGTGGCGGGTGCCTGTAGTCCCAGCTGCTTGGGAGGCTGAGGCAGGAGAATGGTGTGAACCCGGGAGGCAGAGCTTGCAGTGAGCTGAGATCCTGCCACTGCACTCCAGCCTGGGTGACAGACCCAGACTCCCTCTCAAAAAAAAAATACAAAAATAAAAAAATAAGT
>NW_022306551.1:0-4905 GCF_002776525.5 Piliocolobus tephrosceles | reverse complement strand
CAGGATGCTAAATTCTCTTAAACTCTAAAACAAAAAAGCATTTAATCAGCATAAATTTTATATTTTACATCCATACAACTGCTTTTCATTTTCCTAGGCATTATTTCTTCAAGTTGGAGCTCACTGGTAAGTTGTATCCACATAGCTGATAAATGGAGAAGCACTTCAACTGAGGGTGGAAGGGGCAGGTTCCCTTACTCATCCCCTCAACCACAGTAATATTGGTTTGCTCCCTAAAAAGATCATTTATTTGGTAATTACTAGTTGAAATGACAGCATGAGTCTTATATTTCTTTTTTTTTTTTTTTGAGACGGAGTCTCACTCTGTCGCCCAGGCTGGAGTGCAGTGGCCGATCTCAGCTCACTGCAAGCTCCGCCTCCTGGGTTTACGCCATTCTCCTGCCTCAGCCTCCCGAGTAGCTGGGACTATAGACGCCCGCCACCTTGCCCGGCTACCTTTTTGTATTTTTTAGTAGAGACGGGGTTTCACCATGTTAGCCAGGATGGTCTCGATCTCCTGACCTCGTGATCCGCCCATCTCGGCCTCCCAAAGTGCTGGGATTACAGGCGTGAGCCACAGCGCCCAGCCGAGTCTTACATCTTTGTAATCATTGTACATCTTTGTAATCAGTGACAATCCTGGATCCAAATTTGTCCAAGATTTCAAAAGAGAAAGTGATGTTGAAAAAATTTAAACTCAAAGTTTTCTGACTTCAGGTTATATGTTCTTATTACTATACCATACAATTTAAAGTTTAGCGTTTCATTCTTGCTCCTACCCAAGTGTCCTGTTGCGAAACATCTTTAAATCTATGTCTGAGAAGGGTAAAGTGGGTTGTGTAAACTTTTGGTTTCCATCTGCAGATACAGAAAGGTGGAAAGAACACTGCTTCCAAACTTTCAAGAGATAGCCAAGCAAGCCACTTGTTCTCAACTTTGCTTGAACATACTGAGGTTGCAGAGCAACCAATTAACCCAGAGTTAGGAAGAAGTCATGTGTCTTTAGGGGCAGAAGAGGCAGGTGCCTTGGCTTACCTGGGAAAGATGCAAGTCAAAAGTATTTACCTAGAGATGTGATGATTTGGGGGAGGCCAGCTGATTATTCTCCGAGAGAGGGTGAAGTCCCTGGGAGACGCAAATATTTGGGGGTCTATATCCTCTTGCAGACTCTTGTTTCCCCACAAATATCATAAGATGTTCCTAGAAAAGATTGGGAGAGTCATCAGACATTCTTTCTCACATTCCAAAACTGGAGGAGGAAATAAAAGCTGATTAAGGAGAGGGGGAAAACCAAGGTAGAACCTCAACTTAACGTTTCCTGTATGAAACAAAGTAGGAATCTTTGGAGGAAGAAAGTCAACACTATGAAGCTGAGGGTATCCGTTTATAGCTATTGCAGCTGCGGAAAGGACCAGGAAAAGTCCCTATAATTCTGGGGGAAGATCTAAAATAGCTTCTAGACTCAGAACTGGAAGGGAGGGAAAACTGAAAAGACTATATCCTCAAGACCCACAGACATGGTGCTTATTTAGGACTGAGGCTGTGGCCCAAACAACAGAAAATTTCCCCCCAGTGCCCATCAATCCCTTAAGCAGGCTAGCAAACCCCTCACAAGTAACTGGCCAGAGACAGACCCTTGCTGAAGTGCAGCACAAAGGAGAGCCCTAAAGCTGAGGGTAAAGAAGACATTGAAAAAACAAATAAAAAATTCCTGGACACAAAGCGTCCTCTGGATAATTTAATACCTTTTCACAGACAGAGGGTTATCACAGGGAAAACAAACTTCAAACCCAGCTCAATTTCTAATTATATTCACTCAAAGCTGAGCCTAAAGGCCTAGTAGAAGAAAGAGGGTTACCATTCTAGGTGTCAAATCTATCTTCCTAAGTCCCAACTCAGCTACCCAAGCTATGTGTCTTTTGTAATAAAATTACACATGGCTAGAAAAAACAATGGACTCCTGGGAGAAAAAACCATCATCACAGCCAGATTCATATATATGACACAGATGTAGCAAATATCTGTTAGGTAATTTAAGATAACTCTGATGTGAATAACAGCGATAAGCAGCAATAAGAAATTGATATCATACATCATCGAATATGGTACATTAGAAGTGGTACATCACCAAAAATGTATGCCCTCAGTCTAATTACGAGAAAACATCAGACACACACAAATCAAGAGATATTCTACAAAATATCTGAAAAGTATTCTTCAAAATGTCAAGGTTATGAAAGACAAGAAAATACTCAGGAACTGTCACCAGCTCCTTAGAAGAATAAGAAGACATACAACAATTAATGAAATGTGGTTTCCTGGATTGGATTCTGAATTGGAAAAAAGAATATTAACAGAAAGTTGGTAACATGTGAATAAAGTTTGTAGTTAATAGTGCACCAATGCTGATTTCTAAGTTTTGACAATTGTACTGTGTAAGGTGTTAACATTAGTATAAGCTAAGGGAAGAATTATTGAGAATGCTCTGTATTATTTTCACAATTCTTTTTCAAGTCTAAAATATTCATTAAAAAGTCTTGGTTTGCCTGCTAATGTAGTCAACAAATATTTGTTGGATGCTTGGTATGTCCTGGGCATTTTAGGAGGCATTGAAAAAATGTTTCATGGCTTCATGGTATTTATAGTCTACTAAGGAAGACAGATATTACTTAAATAAGCTAATACATATTTTGTTACAAATCCTTAATGAGAGCTAGACTATAGCATAAGAAGTTGTCAAATGGGGCATTTCCTGAGAACAGTGATGGCCTACACTAAATCACCATGCAAGCAACCCTGAAGGTCAGAAGTTTAACTTCCCAGAGAAGTTAAAATTCTTGAATAACGTGGTGTGTTAAAATCTATTTAAAGAACGCAAGGATAAGCAGTAGGAAAGAGATGGGTAAGTGAATATACTTAGAATAGCTACAGGTGGGATGGGAGGGCCACACACTACCTGAATCCTGTGTTTTCAATAGTCCTATGTTCTGTATGCCACTCAGCCGCATCACATCACCTTTCTCATTGATGACATTTTTATCAGACCAGAGTTGAGGTTCCAGCAAAGGAAACTTACAGATAGAAGATGCCAGGACCAACAACACTCTTGCTCTATTAGAGAGGGACAAGAATAAGTGTTCTTGACCACAGCTGTAGCTTAATGAACAGCCAGCATTTTGTTCTTCTGCTTGGACAGAAGACATATGGGTCCAGAATGGGTGTCACCACTGAGTGACCAAATTAAGACCTCAGGAATCTGAGTGCTTCTTATATCTCATTTATAGTTGGAATATTCTGAATATTGAGTGCCTCTTGTCTATGTAGTATCTATTATGTGTGATGAATACTTAACATCCAAGTGCTTCATGAATATTAGGTATGTTCAGTTCTTCCATCTCTTTCTATCTATTTGCACTCCTCATAAATCTTTCCTCATTCTACTGAATTTGGCTTTCTCAACATTAGGTAAGATGTGGAGAGGGAGGTAAGTTTAGAAATGATTTCACTGGTAGAGTTGTAATGTGGAATTGGTATAATTAGGATAGCAAGTGGTTCCAATGCTTTCACTCATGGGAGCTTCTTGTGGGATCTTCAACCCCCCACCATTACTAAGAAGTTATTATTTCTTGTGGTTACTGAGCATGAGTGATGTCCACTTCACGTGATGGTGTATGTCAACCCCTTAGCTACAGGCTCAGGGAACTCTCTATTGGAGAAGATTCACTCCTCTACATACTGCTCTTGAGACCGGTGACTTCTAAGATAAAACCCTTTTATTGGGACAGTGCTCAAACCAGACAAAACAGGATGCTAGCTCATGTCTTCAGAGAACAGATTGATGTCACTCTGGCTCATTCCCTCCTCTGTGTAATCAGGGGCTACTTCAGGAGTGAGTCAGATAAAAGCCCAAATTTAAGTGGCTGGAAGTGAGGAGAAAGGAACTCCAGCCCCATCATCCCTGAAAGCACGCAGAATATTGATCATACTTTCCAAAGAATTTCTCACTGCTGGAATCTATCTAGAAGCAGAATGAAATAAAAGTTGCAAAGCTGGCTTAACAATCTTGATCACTCCTTCATTAAAGATCTGGCCTTCGCCAATAGTCTTAAGAGAAAAGTCAAATTTAATACTTTATTCTTTTGTAAAATGTAGCATGTGGCTCAGCACAGTGGTTCACTCCTGTAATTCCAGCAATTTGGGATGCCGAGGCAAGCAGATCACTTGAGGTCAGGAATTCAAGACCAACCTAACATGGTGAAACCCCTTTTCTATTAAAAAAAAAAAAAAAAAAAAGGGTTGGCTGGGAGTGGTGGCACCCACTTCTTATTCCAGCTACTTGGGAGACTGAGGTGGGTGGATCACCTGAGGTTGGGAGTTCAAGACCAGCCTGACCAACATGATGAAACCCTGTCTCTACTAAAAATAGAAAAATTAGCCAGGTGTGGTGGTTCACGCCTGTAATCCCAGCTACTCAGGAGGCTGAGGCACAAAAACTGCTTGAACCTGGGAGAAGGGGGTTGCAGGGAGCCAAGATCACATCACTGCACTATAGTCTGGGCAACAGAGCAAGACTCCATCTCAATCAATCAATCAATCATAAAATGCAATTACTACTTTTAATCACTGCTAATCTATACACTGATTAACCTGCCACTTACCTAATTGATAGTTATTTTTCCAAGTTGACAATTTAAAAGAAAAGTGCATCCTTAGAGGAAAAAAGGTTATTTATATTTACTTTTATTTAAGCATACTCTATTTGTTTGGAAAAACTGTACTGTAATGATTTATAATCTCTTTTAGATCATTTTAATACCCTGAAAAATTCTAAATGTATCCATATTTTGTACTTTCACAAATGTGCTTCCAGAAACTAAGCAATAACGCTCAGAATAAACCATTTAG
>NW_022306550.1:0-1376 GCF_002776525.5 Piliocolobus tephrosceles | reverse complement strand
AGAGGTTTATATCAGGCCACATATTGACACCTAGTCCCAGATGAACATCAGGCCCCAGGTGGATACCCAGGCTCCCAGTCAATTTCAGACACCAGGTTGACATTCAGGGCCCCATTGGTCATTTGGCCTCATGCGAACTCAGACCCCAGGTGCACATGATATCTCAACTGGACACCAACCCCTAGTTTGGTACCCAAGTCCCAGGTGGACACCAGGTTCAAGGCTGACACTCAAGCCCTAAGTGAACACCAAACTCTAGGTGAATAATTCAACCCATGTGGTCATTAGGACCCAGCTGGATACCAGTCCCCAGGTTAACGCAAGGCCCCCGGTGGACATCTAGGCACCAGCTGAACATCAGGCCCTATGTAAACACCCGGCTCTCAGGTGAACACTGTGCCCCAGGTGGACATCAGGCCCTAGGTGGACACGGGGTCACAGGTGGACTTCTAGCCCCTGGGAGACATCCAGCCCCAGGTGGGCATAACCGTTTCCATGGATAGACCATTCCCAGGTGGACATCAGGCCTCAATAAGATGGCAGTCACCAGGTAGACATCAGGCCTCAGATGTACAGCAGGCCTCAGCTGAACCCCAGACTCATGTGGACATCAGGCCACAGGTTGACACCATGCCTTAGGGAGATACCTAACTTCAAGTGGACATCAGACCCAAAGTGGACACCCAGTCCCCAGGTGGACAATGAGGCCCCAGGCACATATCAGGCCTTAAGTGGACACCCAGGCCCCAAGTTGATATCCAGCTCCCAGGTGATCACCAGGCCCCAGGAAGACACCAGGCCTTAGGTGAACCACATGATGCAGTAGGTCATCAGGCCACAGCTAGATACAAGTCCCTGGTGAACATAAGGCCCCAGTGGGACATAGATCTAAGGACCCAGGTGAACATACAAACCCGAGGTGGAATTCACCCTGAGGGGAACATTCGGCCCCAGGTGCACATCAGGCCCCAGGTAAATGCCCAGTCCCCAGGTGGACATCAGCCCACAGGTCAACCACAGTCCCTAGGTTGATACCTGGTCCCCAGGTAGCTACCCAGTCTGCAGGGTAACATTAGGCACATGTAGGATCTCAGGCTCCAAGTGGATTCCTAGGCCCCTGGAGAACATCAGACACAGGTGTCCAAGAGGCCCTGGGGAAACATAACTGTGTACAGGTAAGGAGTGACCTGTGGGGAGGGTGAGCAGTCAGCAGCCTAGTGGGGTCCTGAGTAGGTCTTCTGGAAGGAGGAGGCTGAGGGGATGGAATCTTAAAGAAGCAACTTTGCTTCCTTGGCGACAGAAACTAATGGAACTTAGAATTCTGGTAACCAGGCCAGGCACGGTGGCTCACACCTGTAATCCCAGCACTTTGGGAG
>NW_022306545.1:0-3659 GCF_002776525.5 Piliocolobus tephrosceles | reverse complement strand
TGCAGAGGGAATGAAAATATGAGCCACACACTAAGAGAAAATACTTATGAAATATAGATTTGTTAAAGAACTGTTATCCAAAATACACAAAGAACAAAGAACTCTTAAAATTCAACAAGAAAACAACCAATTAAAAGCAGGCTAAAGATATTAATGGGAATCTCACCAAAGTAGATATATCAATGAACAGTGAGCGAATGAAAAAAAACATATTACATGGACTTTGGCTTATAATGATATGAAAATGTAGTTTTTTTGTTTGTTTGTTTGTTTTTTTCTTTTTTTTTTGAGACAGAGTCTCGCTCTGTTGCCCAGGCTGGAGTGCAGTGGCCAGATCTCAGTTCACTTCAAGCTCCGACTCCTGGGTTTACACGATTCTCCTGCTTCAGCCTCCCGAGTAGCTGGGATTACAGGCGCCCGCCACCTCCCCAGCTAGTTTTTTTGTATTTTTTAGTAGAGACGGGGTTTCACCGTGTTAGCCAGAATGGTCTTGATCTCCTGACCTCGTGATCCGCCCGTCTCGGCCTCCCAAAGTGCTGGGATTACAGGCTTGAGCCACTGCGCCCAGCCTAAAATGTAGGTTTTTCAATTGTAACTAATGTACCATTCTGGTAAATGATGCTGATAATGGAGTAAACTATGCTTCTGTGGGCTCAGGGATTATGTAGAAAAATAGTCATACCTTTTTATCAATGTAGCTGTGAACCTAAAATTCCTCTAAAAATAGTGTCTTAAAAAAAAATCTACTGGGTAGAAAATTTAGATTATGTCTATAAAAATTCTGAATAGGATTAAATTTTATTCAGAATATGATTAAATAAATGACAAAGGCATGTCATAGACAATATGATTTACTTGAGTTGGGAAAATATCACCATTGTCTTTTGAAATTCAGAGGTATTATATACATCGGCATGTTGGTAACTGGGCTTTGTGAAGAAGGTAGTATTTTCCTAAGATTAGAGATTGATGGAAAAACAGGGCATCCCTTTCTTCTGCAGAAAAAACAAACCCAGCCACTCTCAATAAATACAGATATGCTTGTAAATATATCTTTTAATCGATGACTTTCACGTTAATGAGAGCTAGTTCTGCTTTTTACTCTTAGGAGCTACAAGACTTTCAATTAGAGATATTCGTCATTTACAGCTCAACTGGGTAAGGAGTTGATTAGTGAGACTAGAGAAAAAAATAGTAAGGCCGGATTGTGATGAAGGGATTTACCAAGCCTTTTAGAAGTGGTACTTTATTGAGATTAATGGGTGAGATCAGAACAGAACCCAGTGAAAAAAATGAATTACATAGTGGATAAGAAGTGTCAGATAAAAAAGGAAGCCTAAATGTAAACCAACTAATAGTGAGAAGACTGAGTTTCTTTTTAATTATGTGATCTAAATGTCATGAGAATAGGAGTAAAGGCTTGGAGTATCCTGCGTTGATAAATTTCTGATGAGGTAAATATTTTGTACCTATAAATCCCATGTGGATAGCTTTAGATGGGCTGTATGTGTGTTTGGTACTGCTTCTGTCAATGTTTATATTGAGCCATACTCAGACCCTGTACATTACTAGTTGATTCTCAGTTCTACCGTAGCCATTTAGTTCTCAGTCCTGGAGACAAATAAAATTAGAACAAAGATGGGCAAACATTGACAATAGCAGCAAGTAATAACTGATAGTCAGCTTGCTAAAGGGACTATAAGAAGTAAGATGCAGAGTTCAAAAAGTATGTAATAATTCTAGGTTTTACATAATGGATATGAATATGTGAGCCTGATTTATCAAGATAAGTGGGACTGAGGTAAGATTTATTTAAAAAGAGTGATATTGAAAACGTTAACTCATTTGGTGCAGTGGTATGCACCTGTAGTCACAAGTACTGAGGATGATGAGGCAGGAGTACAACTGGCTCCCAGAAATTTTGGCCAAGCCTGAGCAACATAGCGAGCCCCATCTTAAAGAAAAAAATAATTTAAAAAAGATAACCACCAAATATCTGGGAAATATTTTTGGGGGTCCACTTCCTTTTTCAACAGTGTTATGCTGTTGAGAAATAGCTGAAATGAGTCAGAACTACTTATGTTGTTTCCTTAATATGTAAGGTTGAAAATGTTTAACATCTTTGACACTCAATTTCAGTAACTGTAAAATGGTACGTATATTATATATACACATATATCATTGATTTAATAGAATGATTAATAACATACCAACTTATAACAAATATTCTCTATGTATGTAATGTATAATGCTGGCTCTTTATAGACAGACACATACGTACTTAATGTGACGTAGACATAGACTGATGTTCAATCAAGAGAAGCTAAAATTGCAGTTTTGATTAGTAGGTAAAGGAAAATATAAAGCTACATTTTTGGGCAGGTCTGATTTCAAATGCCACCTATTGACCCTTTTCACCTTTTCCATTACTGATTGGATAAAGACTCTTCAGATTTGATTGCTATACTGTGACCAACATTTAAAATGGAATTTTTGAAATATAATGAGAAAAAGATCTCCTCATGTGTTTAAGCTTCGATAGCCACACATTTCATCACGCAGCAACTCAGAAGCTTATACAGTCAAATGCAGGTGGAATTATCAATGATACTGTTTCCTTTGTGCAAGAAGAAAACTGGTCTGACAAAAAAAAAAAAAACAAAAAGAGAAACAAACAATCAAAAAAGAAAATGGAACAAAAAACACATTCAAATTCACCAATCAGAAAACTGACATCATTTAGAGCAAATGAAATGCTTCTTTCTTGTAGCTTTCTTTAACCAATATCTCATTATTCTGATCTCAATTCCATTCCCTGAAGCCATGAGCCACTCTCTTGAGTTTCTTTTTTGTCAACAGGTGATGTAAGAATGAGAATAACATGTGCAGAGATGTCTATCTGATGTCAATAATTTCATTTTAATAAAAATTTGTTTTCCCATTTTTCTTTGATACGTGTGATGATGTATTCCTGGAATTGAAATGAACCTTCTTTATATTTTCTTTTATTAACAAAGATATCTATTGAAACACAGTCTAAAAGGTTTTTATAAAATGAAAACAAGGTGTCAAACCTATTACTTGGCAAACCACTAATTTTTATGCAGATTAAAATTCAATACAGAATGCACATTTATTCATATTACATTGTGCCCATGAGGGAGAAATCAGTCTCTGCAATAAACAAAACTTTATGCCTTGTTGGAAAGCTCAAATCTCAAAAACCAAAGGCAACTTCACATTTTGTGGCACAGAACAAATACCGCAACCCCATTATGTATCTTCGGTATTCTACCCTGTTGGACACATTCTGAGACTCTTTCATAGATCCTAAGTCTATCATCATAATGTTTTTTTTTTTTTTGTTCCAACTGCATGGTATCAATATCTCATTAAATAGCTATTGTTTCCTACTCTTGTCTGCAAGGTATACCTTTCTCTTTGTTAAGTATAGCATGGTCTCTCCTCTCTCAGTGTCCAAAAACTTCTCTTTCCTTGCTCACTAGGAGATAATTTCTTGGGGGTCTTAAGTTTCACTCATGTATAAATCATAAATTTGCTATATTAAGAAACACAGATATTGTAGTCACCCAGCTACTGGCTGGTATTCATTCATCTCCTTTTTCCCTAAAATAAAGGACAAGGGCTTTTTAAACATT
>NW_022306544.1:0-1000 GCF_002776525.5 Piliocolobus tephrosceles | reverse complement strand
GTTGGTCTTATATTTTTAATTTTTTTTTATAATCTATGTAATACATATAGTAAATTTTTTTTTTAAAGCATATATTTTTTTTTGGTTTTAAAGAATACGTTGTAATAACTAGTAAAAACGATTTTAAAAAATCTACACTTTTTTTTGTTGTTTTTTTTTGCACTATTTTGTGCATAACTTTTCATCATTTTATTTTATTATATTTTTTTTCTTTAAATACAATATATATTTTTAAATTTTCAAAAAAAGTAGAATATAATATTTTTTGGTGTTGAAAAGTAGTTATAATTTTAACAATAAAAAATATAAAAACAGAAGATAAATTAAAAATATCAACGTATAAAAAAATAAAATAAAATAATAAAAAAATAAAAAAAAAAGAGCATATATAATACATGTGCATATATATATGCAACATATAGACAATATATTATTATCAGTTTCAATGTTGTATAAATTGTCAAAGCACTATAACATGTAACAAAATGTACATTTTTCATATTTTGTTTATTATAAACGTTGATTTTTACTTTTTCTATTGATTTTTTTTTTTTTTTCTTTTAAGAATGCTATATAAAAATAGGAAAGCATGCTAACTAATTTATTTGTAATATTTGTGTTAATCTGTCATGTAACCACTTTATTAATTAAAGGTTATGTTATAAATTTTTGTATTTTGCATAAAGCATATATATATATTTTTAATTTTTTTTGTATGTCTTTAATTATGAACACGAATGTACATAGATTCATGCACACGCACAATTTTATACCCACATTAAAGTATTCGTTTTTTTTATTTTTTTGTATGTATCTTTTTATACATTTTAACTTATTTGTATTATTTGTCTTTTTTTTTATTTTCTATTTTCTATTTTTTATTTTTTTATAATATTTTAGGGAGCGAGCATTTTAGTGAGTTCCTTGATAAAAACCTAAAAAAACTATTAGAGTGTAATTTTATAGTATATTACCATATAAGAGATGAGAAACCTGACCC
>NW_022306543.1:0-2513 GCF_002776525.5 Piliocolobus tephrosceles | reverse complement strand
CTGCCAGAGTGGGTTACTGAGGGCCATGGTGGTTCCACTTTGTGGCTGATACTGATAGTCCCTTTCTGCTTTTTTTGTTCCTAGCCAAAAAAGATGTTTCTGCTGTCTCAGGTATGCTGATTTCAGCAGTTGTTTTTTCTGTATGTCTATTTGCTTGTTTTTTTTTTTTTTTTTTTTTTTTTTTCTTTCACTCTCTCTCTCTCTTTTTTTCTTTTTTCTTTTTTTTTGGCTTCACTGTGCTGCCGTCGTTTCTTAAGTGGTCTCTTGAACCCTCCCAGGGCTATTTTGGTTTGTACGTAGCTATCTGTATATTTTTTCTTGAGGGAACTGTAGAGTTAAAGGCTGGTATATCCTGCTCTTGCTCCCCCAAGTGATTTTATTCCCCCAAGCTAATATTTCAGGCTTTCAATGTATTCGTGCTTTCATCTGTTCAAACATAAGTAGAAATTACTTTTTCTCTCCACATTTAGATTTGCTCTGTCTACTTTAATTTCTAATAGTGTCTTAGTCATAGGATAGATTAGTTAGAAAAAAGTATATTTTTGACATTATAAATGATCCTTTCAATTTGTGTCTAAAAGTGGAAAATACTAGAAAGCTTAACATTTATTACTGTGTCCAGACCAGTATTTCCTCCAGATGATCTTTATTACAACAAAGATAATTTAATGAAGATCTCTCTAATGGTAAAGCTGGTGGCTTTATGCTATTATAATATCCTTAAAAAAGAGTGACAGTCTGATGGAAAGAGCAACTAAAGCAAGGGTTAGGAAAAAAACAGTTATTATCTTCATTTTGGTCTCACTCTGCATTTAGAGTTTTTGTTGTGTCAAAGATTTATTATTCGTTAAGTAACAATGTTCATTTAACAATAAATGGATCCTATTAAATATGATTTTTAAAATTATAATCACATTACTTTTATTCACATCTGTCTACTGATGCCATTCATAGATGAGAATCGTATAACATTATTTTGTTTTTTTCATTTTGCCACATCTTTATTTACTTAGGTTTATGCCATATCGAATAATGTATGTGTGGGATTAATGGGGGATTCAGGAATGCATGAGGGGGAGGTTTAAGCTCGTTAACTTGGAGCAATTAAAATTAGCAACATAATATTGAAATACATGCATAACACTCAAGTGGTACTTTCAAAATATTGTATATTTCCTCTGTTTATTTGTAGCTTTTACATCCAGCTAGAAGTATTGTATTTCTTTTAGGCGTCATAAGTCTGAGAGTCTGCAGTGAAAGCTACAAGTAGTAAATGATGCTAATTCATGTGCTCCCACCTGTGGAAGAATTGAATGTCTTAGATAAAAAAAGGTGGTGCAATTGGTGTACAAAGTATCTTAGAATATAATTTGGTGGTGGTTTTTCTGTTTCTGTAGCAGAGTAACATATATAATATATCCAAGTCATCAAGTTATTTAAATATGCCTTTAAACAGGGAGAACTGAAAATAGTGCCGAGAATCCTGGTAAGCATTTAAAAATAATGAGGAGAATATTGCCTTTACAAAGTCAAATTTTGCCTGAATACAACCCATATAGCAATTTCATGGCAAAACACTTCCTTCAATCCTATGAAAGTCAGAAGGAAAAGAAGAATGCCCACTGTCAATGCTGTATTAATATAGTTGTTAAAGTTTTGAACAATGAAACATATTGTAAGAAGAGAAGTCAGGGGAAACTTGAGCCCATTGTTTTTCCTCTCCTTCTATACCTCCCAAAATACCATTGGAATGTTGTCACATTTTGAAGAATCTATAGTAGTGTCCCAAATCATCAAATACTATGAATGATCTGAATCTGAGATGTCCCCAAAACATACAAAATAGGTGTGACTAGAATGAAAGAAAGATTTAGGCTTTTGGTCATGACTGCAAGTTAGCTTCTCTCAAGTGACTGCTGCTGTAGAAAAAATATATTTCAGAGGATCTCTTTGAAACATTTCTATCCCTGAAAATGGTTAGGTAAGTTCTTAAAATATCTCCTCTTTCAAACACAAAAATAGTCTGTGAACTGGAGCTTGAGCAGTGGGCACTTTGTATTGGATAGCTGATGGAGCGAGGTGAGGGTTTCCCAGATCTTCTGGGAAGATCTGCTATTATCAGCAATGCTAATGATGGTACTACTGACTCGGGCCATCAGAAATTCCAGTTTGTTAATGCTGAAAATTCTATATTGAGTTAACGCATTGAGTCAGCTTCACAAAGGAAGTCTGGACAACAGCATTCTCATTTCACAGCATAGAATGATGGCAGGTTAAGGATGAACAATGAGTTCAGTATTAAAAATGATCAGGTAAGCAAGAGACCATGAATAAAAGTTAATGAAATGAATAGCATATCTAGACCCTTTAAAACTAAATGTATTGAAATCATCAATGTGGAGAAATAATTAAGCAGGTATGTATCAATTGTTTAAAGAAACAATCTACTATTACAAAGATGTAAAGCAATAGTAAAACAATATAGATGATAGAAAAAATGGGCAGGTCTGGCT
>NW_022306542.1:0-2275 GCF_002776525.5 Piliocolobus tephrosceles | reverse complement strand
AATATAATAATAGCAGTAATATAATAATAGCAGTAATATAATAATAGTAGCAATATAATAATAGTAGCAATATAATAATAGTAGCAATATAACATACAGTTAATGCCCTCACACTCTCCTCTATTCTTCCACACAGTTATATGTATATATTCTCTTTTTACCATATTTAATATACCATCATCTTTTTTTCTGTTGTTTCTTTTTTATACTTAATTATTTTCTTCTAATAACATAAAAAAATATTACATTTTTATAATTTACATAAATAATTATATGTTTATGTGTATAGCATAATAAATGTTATAAGTATATAACATAATAAAACGAAACTAAATATGGCTTAGCTAATTTTTTTTTTTTTTTTTTGACTTAGCTAAGCAGTTCGCTCTTTCTCTCTCCATCTCTCTATCTCTCTCCATCTCTCCATCTCTCCATCTCTCCATCTCTTCATCTCTTCATCTCTCCATCTCTTCATCTCTCCCTCTCTTCATCTCTCCATCTCTCTATCTCTCTCCCCCTCTCTATCTCTCTCTATATATACACATATATATATTTACATCCCCCCATTTCCCTTTTAACATGGTCATATTTAGTACTAAAAAATTGCTAATGCTAAGCAAATGTAACATGTTACAGTAAAAAAAAATAAAAATGCATATACAAAATGCGTAATTGTTATGTTTCATTCATCTGTTTGTATACATACATACATACATATATATATATATATATATATATATATATATGTATGTGTGTATAATACTTAAACCTGCGCACAAAAAAAAAAAAGGGCTTATGCTACTTTTTTATTCTTATCATGCTCTGTACACTCGTCATCAGTGACACTATCTTCTTCGTCACTGTCCTCGTCGGACGAATCCATCGATTTCAAGTTAAGCACAGCGTTAGGAAATAAATCAAATTCTTTTAGTTGTTTGTTTGATTTTTCTAATATTGTTTTAGTATGTCCACATACTAATTTAAATTTATATGGGATACGCATTTTTGTATTTTGTAAAAATTCTAAACATTCAGCCCATTCATATATATCTTCAAGTGTATGTGTAAGCATAAATTTATTTTTCACTCTAACACCATTTGGTAATTTTAAACATATATGTGTTATATTATTAATTTCGTTTTCATTTATTTGTAATGAATAATTCAAACTTTTTTTTTTCTCATTTTTTTAATATTTTTTTTATTTTTTTTTTTTTTAATTTTTCTTCTTCTTTTTTTCTTTTTTCTTCTTCCTTTAACAAATCAAGTCTTATTGTTTCTTGATATTCTTTATCTTGTTCTTCTCTAATCATTCTATCAGTATATGTTTTATCCCTCACAGTATTATTATTATTATTAACAGGTGTGGTAATGGATGTAGTAGAAACACTACCTGTAGTAGCAGCAGTAACAGTATTTCTATTCCTACTCACATCACTAAAATTACTATCACTAACTAGACTATTTGAATAATAATAATTAGATTCTTCTTTTTTTTTATGCATTATTTCAATACAATTAATAATAGAGTTTATTACATTATTAACATGTGGTTTTCCATAAATAATAGACAATTCTTTTGGATCTCCATCAACACATGTAGTAAGTATACTTATTTGTGGTAATACAAAAACATTTAAAACATTACTTAATTCTTTTAAATAACCTTTCGATATATCTTGTGCATACAAAATACAATGTTCATCCAAAAATGACTTAATTTTATTATTATTAAAAATACTTTTACAAATATATTCACTACTTGCATCATCAATATGCAAATAAACAAGTAATAACTTCTCTTCCTTTTTAGATTTTATTATAGCATCATGTAGTGTACCTTCAAAAAAACAAACAATGACTATTTCCAAACTTATTTTCGTAATAAGAAGTAAAATCGTGTTTTTTATTTGATAACCCAATGAAATATGTACTAATAAATTGAAAACATGTTTTTATAAGATTCAAAAAAAGATGTAAAAAAAGGACTAAATGTTTTACTAAATTTATGTATTAAATATATAAACTGATTTTTCCCAAGTTTATCTCCCTTTACATTGATTTCGTTTTTGTCAATTGAATTGTTGTCAATATCACTATCATTCAATTTACTATCATTCGATTTATTATCGTTCAATTTATTATCATTTAATTTACTGTTTTGTTCTAAAGTTTTATCATTTTCGTTTTTCTTTCCATTTATCCGATTTTCTACTTCTGATAATTTTATCGAGTCTGACACCTATAAATAAAAAAAAAAAAAAAAAAAAAAAAA
>NW_022306541.1:0-1433 GCF_002776525.5 Piliocolobus tephrosceles | reverse complement strand
GACAATATTTTACATGTGCTGTCGCTTGTTAACTGGGGAGCTGAGCCCATTCCATGTGATTACTCCGAGAGAGTAGGCTCATTAAATTTAATTGAGTAGTAAATAAACCAGTAATTGATATTTAACAACACAAATACAACAATTTTTAAAATTTCTATTGCACAATGTCAAGGCAGAAAAGAATAGGAGGAAATACGACATGTTTTTTAAAATGACACTAATGCCACCACTTCCAGATGCTATTCCTATGAAACCGCATAAATTCCCAAATCAGAGATTTTTTAGGCAAGAAAAACTACTTTTTCATACGTAGTAAAAATGACAAACGTCTAACGCTTTTTCGTCATCTAAAAAAAGAGTGATGGCTTGTCTAACATACTTCTAAGATTTTCAAATGAAAACACTCAGGACAGCACAGTATTAGCAAAGAGATGAGCAAGCAGAACAAGGGGAAAAAAGTCTTAATGACGCAGCATTTATATGGAAAGTTGATGAATGATAGAGTAGGCACTGTAGAATAGAAAAAGAAATCACATGCACTTTAAAATATGAGGCAAACCAGGCTGGCATCTACTTGGGAAAATGCATTGTCTTCTTCTCTATTCCATGAACCATAATAAACTTATTATATATTCAAATATGAAAGATAAAACCAGAACACTTTCAGAAGTCATAGGAAGATTTTTCTTTCTACGAAGGATTAGGCAGAATTTCTTTTAGTGATAAAGGAACAGACAAACTCAAACATATTAAAATTTAGGGAATAAAAAGAAAACAGAGTGGGCCAGGCGTGGTGGCTCAGGCCTGTAATCCCAGCACCTTGGGAGGCTGAGACGGGCGATCACCTGAGGTCAGGAGGTTGAGACCAGCCTGGACAACATGGCAAAACCCCGCCTTTTTGCTGTTTGTGTGTTTGTTTTTTGAGACAGAGTCTTGCATTGTCGCTTGGGCTGGGGTGCAGTGGCAAGATCTTGGCTCACTGCAACCTCCACCTCCTGGGTTCAAGCAATTCTCTTGCCTCAGCCTCCCGAGTAGCTGGGATTACAGGTACCTGCCACCAGGCTCAGCTGATTTTTTAGTATTTGTGGTAGAGACAATTTTTCACCATGTTGGTCAGGCTGCTCTGGAACTCCTGAACTCGTGATCTGCCCACATTGTCCTCCCAAAGTGCTGGGAATACAGGCATGGGCCACCGTGCCAGGCGTAAAACAACGTATTTACTAAAAATACAAAAATTAGCTGGGTGTGGTGGTGGGTGCCTATAATCCCAGTTACACGGGAGACTGACACAGGAGAATCACTTGAACCCGGGAGGTGGAGGTTGCAGAGATGGCGCCACTGCACTTCAGCCGGGCTACAGAGCAAGACAGCGTCTCCAAAAAAACAAAAAACAACACCAAAGAAACCCTCAGATATCCAGATAAGAGGATACA
>NW_022306540.1:0-1174 GCF_002776525.5 Piliocolobus tephrosceles | reverse complement strand
GTGTGTGTGTGTGTGTGTTTGGAGAAAAACTCCCTTTGTGCCAAAAAACGATTTCTTGCATGTGGGCCTGTCTTTGGTGAGCCTCCCTCCGCGTCTGTGCCTCCGTCATGTGTCCGCTCCCAGTCCATCATGGATACACTTCCTGGAGATCCCTGTCACGATTGTTTTCCTCTGAAACCTGCTTGGGTTGGAGCCGATTTCGTCCGGGGGAGGGGGAGCTTCAGGGCGCCTGCTGGGGTCTCAGGACTCCGCTTCAGATCCGATTCTGGACCCCTCCGGGGGAGAAGGGATTTGCTGAGCACATCGACTGTGGCAGGCAGGGTCTTGCTGCAGCCCTCAATCATCTCACAGGCCTCAAGGCGTGCTGTCAACTGAAAGTGCACTGACGCTTCTGAGCCCTCTGCCTCCCTCCTCCTTTGAAGGACAGGTCCTTGTGTTCTGGAAGAGGGGCTGTGGCATTTCCTCTGCACACCCAGTCTCCTTCCTGAGCATGAGACCCCCTCTGCTCCTGGGTGGACTGTCCCGCTGAGACTTCTGGCCGGCTGCTAGATGCCAGACGTTCTTTGATCTTCCCTGGCATCCAGGGAAAGTCATCTGTGCCCCCCTTCCACCGGGCAAACGCCAGGACACACTCCGTTGTTTCAATCCCAGTCGGCCCCTGTGCCCTCAGTGACACATCCTTACACCATCTGGTCCACGGTACGCCAGTGTCACGCATTGGCTCCCACTCGGATTTGCCCCTGGACCTGTTGACAGGTGTCCTGGAAAGCGGGAGCAGCTTGAAGGAGCTCCAGGCCCTTGAGAAGCACGGCAGAGAACCGCTCCTCGAAAGGAGGGAGGCAGAGGGCTCAGGGGTCAGTGAACTTTCAGGTGACTCCACGCCTTGAGGCCCATGGAATCATTCTGGGCTGCAGCCAGGCCCTGCCTGCCTCAGTCGATGTGATGTGCTCAGCCAATCCATTCTCCCCCTTAGGGGTCCAGAATCAGATCAGATGGGGGCTCATGAGATGACCCCAGCAGGCGCCCTGAAGCTCCCCCTCCTCTGGTGGAAATCGGCTCCAGGATGTTCTGATGTCGGGACTCCTGGGGGTTGGATCCTGGGACGCTGCCCGCGGCCGCCTCTCCCACGCGGCCCCCAACAGGACCGCGGATGCAGCCGCTGCCAAGACTGTGG
>NW_022306539.1:0-3376 GCF_002776525.5 Piliocolobus tephrosceles | reverse complement strand
TTTTAACACTGTGAGATGAATTCACAGATGACAAAGAAATTTCTCATAAAGCTTCTCTCTCCTTTTGAACTGATGATATTTCCTTTATCAGCGTAGGCCTCAAAGCCATCCAAAGTAATCTTTCGTATGTTCTTCAAAGACAGCGTTAATGGCTTGCTCCATGAAACATAAGTGTAACTCTGGGAGATGAATTCACACATCAACAATAAGTTTCTAAGGAAGCTTCCTTCTAGTTTTCATAGGAGGATATTTCCTTTGTCACCATAAGCTTCACTGTGCTAAGAAATACCCCTTTGCAGATTTCAGGGAAACTGTGTTGGCAAACTGTTGGCTGAAGAGAAACGTGTAACTCTGTGTGTTGCATTCACTCATCGCAATGCAGTTTCTCACAAGGTTTCTTTCCAGTGTCTGTCTGAGGATATATGCTTTTTCACCATAGCCGTCAATGAGGTCCAAAATATCACATTGCAGAATCCACGACAAGACTCTTAGCAAACTGTTCCAAGAAGGGAACGGTGGAACTCTGTGTGATGAAGCCACACATCAGAAAGCAATCCCTCATTAAGCTATTCTCCTGTTCTCTGAGGATAGTTACTTTTTCACACAGGGCACTTATTGCCTCCCAAATATCACTGTGCAGGATCTACGAAAAGAGGGTTAGCAAACTGCTTCCTGAGGAATACGTTGTAACTCTGTGAGATGAATTCACAGATCACAAAGAAATTTCTCAGAAAGCTTCTCTCTCGATTTAAACTTATGACATTTCCCTTATCAGTGTAGGCCTCAAAGCCTTCCAAAGTAAACTTTCTTAGGTTCTTCCAATAGAGTGTTAATGGCCTGCTCCATGAAACATAAATGTAACTCTGTGAGATGAATTCACACATCAACAAGAAGTTTCTAAGGAAGCTTCCTTCTAGTTTTCATTGGAGGATATTTCCTTTGTCACCTTTAGCTTCACTGCGCTAAGAAATATCCCATTGCATATTTCCAGAAAACTGTGTTGGCAAACTGTTGGCTGAAGAGAAACGTGTAACACTGTGAGTTGCATTCACACATGGCAATGCTGTTTCTCAGAAGGCTTCTTTCCAGTGTCTGTCTGAGGATATATCCTGTTTCCCCATAGGCCTCAATGAGCTCCCAAATACCACATTGTAGGATCCACGACAAGACTCTTAGCAAACTGTTCCAAGAATGGAACGGTGGAAGTCTGTGTGATGAAGCCACAAATCGGAAAGCAATCTCGCAGAAAGCTATTCCCTAGTTGTTCTCTGAGGATTCTTCCTTTTTCACAATGGGCCCGAATTGCCTCCCAAATATCACTGTGCAGGATCCACGAAAAGAGGGTTAGCAAACTGCTTCCTGAGGAATAAGTAGTAACTCTGTGAGATGAATTCACAGATCACACAGAAATTTCTCAGAAAGCTTCTCTCTATTTTAACGGTTGATGTTTTCTTTATCAGTGTAGTCCTCAAAGCCTTCCAAAGTAACCTTTCTTAGGTTTTTCCAATAGAGTGTTAATGGCCTGCTCCATGAAACATAAGTGTAACTCTGTGAGATGAATTCACCCATCAACAAGTAGTTTCTAAGGAAGCTTCCTTCTAGTTTTCATAGGAGGATATTTCTTTTGTCACCCTTAGCTTCACTGCGCTAAGAAATATCCCTTTGCAGATTTCCAGAAAACTGTGTTGGCAAACTGTTGGCTGAAGAGAAACGTGTAACTCTTTGAGTTGCATTCACACATCGCAATGAGGTTTCTGATAAGGCTTCTTTCCAGTGTCTGTCTGAGGATATATCCTTTTTTACCATAGCCCTCCATGCGCTCTCAAATATCACATTGCTGAATCCACGACAAGACTCTTAGCAAACTGTTCCAAGAAGGGAACGGTGGAACTCTGTGTGATGAAGCCACACATCAGAAAGCAATCTCTGAGAAAGCTATTCTCTAGTTGTTCTCTGAGGATACTTGTTTTTTCACAATGGGCCCGAATTGGCTCCCAAATATGACTGTGCACGTTCCAGGAAAAGAGGGTTAGCAAAATGCTTCCTGAGGAATAAGTTGCAACTCTGTGAGATGAATTCAGAGATCACAAAGTAATTTCTCAGAAAGCTTCTCTCTCGTTTTGAACTGATTATATTTCCTTTATCAGTGTAGGCCTCAAATCTTTCCAAAGTAACCTTTCTTAGTTTCTTCCAATAGAGTGTTAATGGCCAGCTCCATGACATGTAAGTGTAACTCTGTGAGATGACTTCACACATCAACAAGAAGTTTCTAAGTAAGCTTCCTTATAGGTTTCATATGAGGATATTTCCTTTGTCACCATTAGCTTCACTGCGCTAACAAATATCCCATTGCAGATTTGCAGAAAACTATGTTAGCACACTGCGGGCCGAAGGGAAATGTGTACCTCTGTCGGTTGCATTCACAGATCACAGTGCAGTTCCTCAAAAGGCTTCTTTCCAGCGTCTGTCTGAGGTTATATCCTTTTTCACCATACGCCTCAATGAGCTCCCGAATATCACATTGCAGAATCCACGACAAGACTCTAAGCAAACTGTCCCCAGAGGGGAACGGTGGAACTGTGTGCGATGAAGCCACACATCAGAAAACAATCTCTCAGAAAGCTATTCTCTATTGGTTCTCTGTGGATACTTGCTTTTTCACAATGGGCCCGAATAGCCTCCCAAATATCACTGTGAAAGTTCCACGAAAGGAGGCTTAGTAAACTGCTTCCTGAGGAATAAGTTGTAACTCTGTGAGATGAATTCACAGATCACAAAGAAATTTCTCATAAATCTTCTCTCTCGTTTTTAACTGATGATATTTCCTTTATCAGCGTAGGCCTCAAAGCCTTCCAAAGTAACCTTTCTTACGTTCTTCCAATAGAGTGTTAATGGCCTGCTCCATGACACGAAAGTGTAACTCTGTGAGATGAATTCACACATCAACAAGAAGTTTCTAAGGAAGCTTCCTTCTTGTTTTCATAGGAGGATATTTCCTTTGTCACCAGTAGCTTCACTGCGCTAAGAAATATCCCATTGCAGATTTCCATTAAACGGTGTTGGCAAACTGTTGGCTGAAGAGAAACGTGTAACTCTGTGAGTTGCATTCACACATCGCAATGCAGTTTCTCAGAAGGCTTCTTTCCAGTGTCTGTCTCAGGATATATAGTTTTTCACCACAGGCCTCAATGAGCTCCCAAATATCACATTGCAGAAACCACGACAACACTGTTAGCAAACTGTTCCAAGAATGGAAGTTTGGAACTCTGTGTCATGAAGTCGCACATCAGAAAGCAATCTCTCAGAAAGCTATTGTTGTTGTTCTCTGAGGATACTTGCATTTTCACAATGGGCCTGAATTTGCTCCTGTCTTGTT
>NW_022306538.1:0-9372 GCF_002776525.5 Piliocolobus tephrosceles | reverse complement strand
GGAGGCGGAGCTTGCAGTGAGCTGAGATCTGGCCACTGCACTCCAGCTCGGGCGACAGAGCAAGACTCCGTCTCAAAAAAAAAAAAAAATTAGCTGGGCATGGTGGCGGGTGCCTGTAATCCCAACTACTTGGGAGGCTGAGGCAGGAGAATCAATTGAATCCAGGAGGCAGAGGTTGCAGCGAGCCGAGATCGTGCCATTGCACTTCAGCCTGGGCAACAAGAGCAAGACTCCATCACAAAAAAAAAAAAAAAAAAAAAAAAATTAGCTGGCGGTGGTGGCATGTGCTTGTAGTCCCAGCTACTAGGGAGGCTGAGACAGGAGAATTGACTGAACTGGGAGGCAGAGGCGGTGAGCCGAGATTGCACCACTGTGCTCCAGCCTGGGCAACAGAGGGAGACTCTGTCACAAAAAAATAAATAAATAAACAAAGAGGCTGAGGCAGGAGAATCGCTTGAACCCAGGAGGCGGTGGTTGCAGTAAGCCAAGATTGTGCCATTGCACTCCAGCCTGGGCAACAGAGCAAAAACTTGATAAAAAAAAAAAAAAGGAAGGGCCGGGCGCGGTGGCTCAAGCGTGTAATCCCAGCACTTTGGGAGGCCGAGACGGGCGGATCACGAGGTCAGGAGATCGAGACCATCCTGGCTAACACGGTGAAACCCCATCTCTACTAAAAATACAGAAAATTAGCCAGGTGAGGTGGCCGGCGCCTGTGGTCCCAGCTACTCGGGAGGCTGAGGTAGGAGAATGGCGTGAACCCGGGAGGCGGAGGTTGCAGTGAACTGAGATCCGGCCACTGCACTCCAGCCTGGGCGACAGAGCAAGACTCAAAAAAAAAAGGAAGGAAGGAAGGAAGGAAGGAAAAGTAAGGTCGGGTGTGGTGGCTCATGCCTGTAATCCCAGCACTTTGGGAGGCCGAGGCAGGTGGCTCACTTGAGGTCAGGAGTTTGAGAACAGCCTGGCCAACACGATGAAACCCGTCTCTACTAAAAATACAAAAGTTAGCCAGGCGTGGTGGGGTGCAGCTGTAATTCCAGTTACTCGGGAGGCTGAGGCAGGAGAATCACTTGAACTCAGGAGGTGGAGGTTGCAGTGAGCTGAGATTGCACCACTGCACTCCAGCCTGGGCTACAGAGCGAGACTCTGTGTTTAAAAAAAAAAGAAAGAAAGAAAAAAAGCTAAAGAGAAAGTTCAGTCTCCCAGGGAAAATGGATGGCAATGGAGGACAGTGGGACAAACGGAAAAAATAACAGCACCACTGTAAGGGGATGTAGGGTGGAGACAGGAAGGACAAGTGACTCCAATATAGACTAAAACAGAAGATTGGCATAGAAGTGGTTGAGAACAAGTCTTGACACCAAACTCCAGCATTGCCACTGTTTTACAAAACATGAACACCATGGTTTAATATTCCTGGGTGTTGTGAGAATTAAATGAGATATGGATATAAGGTTCTTGGGCTTAATAAATTGTAACTATTATTTCACGCTATAAAGACACAGCATTAGACTATTTTATTTTTTTAGAGACAGGGTTTTGCTATGTTACCCAGGCTGGAGTATAGTGGCTAATCATAGTTCACTGCAGCCTTGAAATCCTAGGCTCAGGCAACCTCATGCCTCCACCTCTCAAAGTGCTGGGATTGCAGGTGTGAGCCCACTGCACCCAGCAGCATTGTTTAATTTAATTTAATTTAATTTATGTATGTATTTATTTTGAGACAATCTTGCTCTGTTGTCGAGGCTGGAGTGCTGTGGCCCGATCTCGGCTCACTGCAACCTCCAACTCCCAGGTTTAGGTGGTTCTCTTGCCTTGGCCTCCAGAGTAGCTGGGACTACAAGCATGTACCACCATGCCTGGCTACTTTTTTTTTTTTTTTTTTTTTTTTTCTGGAGACGGAGTTTCACTCTTGTTGCCCAGGCTGGGATGCAATGACACAGTCTCAGCTCACTGCAACTTCCTCCTCCCAGGTTCAAGTGATTCTCCTGCCCCAGTCTCAGAGACAGTGTTTCTCCCTGTTTGTCAGGCTGGTCGCCAATTCCTGACCTCAGGTGTTCCGCCCACCTGGGCCTGAACAGCTGGGATTACAGGCACGCGCCACCACGCTGGCTTATTTTGTATTTTTAGTAGAGACGGGGTTTCTCCCTCTTGGTCAGGCTGGTCTTGAATTCCCGATCTCAGGTGTTCTGCCCACCTCCGCCTCCCAAAGTGCTGGGATTACAGGAATGAGCCACCGTGCCTGGACGCCTGGCTAACTTTGTATTTTTAGTAGAGACGAGATTTCCCCATGTAGGCCAAGCTGGCCTTGAATTCCTGACCTCAAGCGATCCTCCCACCTCAGTTCAGGATTACAGGCATGAGACAGTGCCCGGCCTTATTTTAAAAGTAGCTTTGTTCCTGGGCAACTTAGACCACAGAAAGAAAAAAGCAAAAGAAAAAGCAAAAAAAAAAAAAAGACTAGCCAGGCGTGGTGGTGCGTGCCTGTGGTCCCAGCTACTCAAGAGGCTGAGACGGGAGAACAGCTTGAGCCCGGCAGGTTGAGGCTGCAGTGAGCAATGATTTTGCCACTGCACTCCAGCCTGGGTGACTGTCTAAAAAGTAATAATAGGCCGGGCACGGTGACTCATGCCTGTAATCCCAGCACTTTGGGAGGCCGAAGTGGGTGGATCTCCTGAGCTCAGGAGTTTGAGACCACCCAGGGCAATATGGTGAAACCCCATCTCTACTAAAAATACAAAAAAAAAAAAAAATTAACTGGGCATGGTGGTGGGCACCTCTAGTCCCAGCTACTCGAGAGGCCGAGGCGGGTGGATCTCCTGAGCTCAGGAGTTCGAGACCACCCAGGGCAATATGGTGAAACCCCGTCTCTACTAAAAATGCAAAAAAAAAAAAAAAAAAAAAATTAACTGGGCGTGGTGGCGGGTGCCTCTAGTCCCAGCTACTTGAGAGGCCGAGGCAGCAGAATCGATTGAACCCCAGAGGCGAAGGTTGCAGTGAGCCGAAATCACGCCACTGCACTTCAGCTTGGGCTACAGAGTGAGACTCCGTCTCAAAAAATAATAATAATAATAATAAAATAAAAGTAGCTTTGAAATATCATGTTTGAGAATCATGATGATTTATTGTAGGTTCAATGAAGAGGACAAGTCCTACCGTCTGGGATCTCACACCAGTGTTTCTCTTCTTTTACTACTCCTTGAACCTGTGGCTATGGCATGCTGCTACCACCTGGTGGCAGCAGACCCCAATCACCGGTTCCACTGTTAGGCGAGATAACTCCTTTGCAAAGATCATGGACAGAAAGACAACCAGACATGAAGCATCTCATGACGGAATGCACAGCACAGTCTATTAGGTAGCCTTGTCAAAAAAATCAAACCTGAATCCAATTAAGGCTCTGGATCCAACTACCAATTTATAGGAAATACAAGAGAGAAAGGAACATGCTCAACAACATCTGGAGGATGTCGGCAGCAAAATCCACACTGGAAAACTCTACAGAACAAATACCTAGTTTCTTAAAAATAAATAAAAGTAAGGAAAAGAAAAAACTAGAAGGAGAATCTTCAGATTAAAAATGACTTAAGAGGCTGGGCGGGGTGGCTCACACCTATAATCCCAGCACTTTGGGAGGCTGAGGCGGGCAGATCACAAGGTCAGGAGTTCAAGACCAGCCTAACCAACAAAGTGAAACCCTGTCTCTACTAAAAGTAGCCAGGCATGGTGGTGCGTGCCTGTAATCCCAGCTACTCAGGAGGCTGAGGCAGGAGAATCACTTGAACCTGGGAGGCAAAGGTTTCAGTGAGCTGAGATAGCACCACTGCACTCTAGCCTGGAAAACAGTGCGAGACTCCATCTCAAAAATAAATAAAATAAAAAGTGACTGAATAGGCATATGAACAAATCACAATAAAAAAGCATTCATGGGATAATCAGGGAAATGTGAATTGACTGGATGATACTAAGAAATCATTGTTAAACTTTTGGGGAGCTCCTGGTGCTATTGTGATTATACTTTCCAAAGGAAGCACTTTGAACTTTTTAATGAGATATGTAATTAAATACAGGTAAATGATAGAACGTCCAAGATTTACTTCAAAATAATCTGGGGCAGAGAATGGATAAGAAGATGGAAACAAAACTGGCCAGTAGTTAACAATTGTTAAAACTGAGTTATGGTATTTGAAAATTTTATCCTTGCTACTCAAAATGTCAGCAGACAAGCAGCACGAATGTCACCTAAGAGCTTGTTAGAAATGCAGGGCCTGCCAGGGCACAGTGGCTCACGCCTGTAATCCCAACACTTTCAGAGGCTGAGGTAGGAGGGTCGCTTGAGCCCAGGAGTTCGAGACCAGCCTGGGCAACACAGCGAAAACCTGTCTCTAGAAAAAAATACAAAAATTAGGCCAGGTGTGGTGGCTTACACCTGTAATCCCAGCACTTTGGGAGGCTGAGGTGGGCAGATCACAAGGTAAGCAGTTTGAGACAAGCCTGGCTAACATAGTGAAACCTGTCTCTATTTTAAAAAATACAACAATCAGCCGGGTGTGGTGGCAGGCACCTGCAATCCCAGCTACTTGGGAGGCTGAGGCAGGAGAATAGCTTGAACCTGGGAGGCAGAGGTTGCAGTGAGCTGAGACCACGCCATTGCACTCCAGCCTGGGCCACAGAGCAAGACTCTATCCCCCCCCAAAAAAAAAAAATTAGCCGGGGTGTGGTGGCAGACAGGCCCAGCTACTTGGGAGGCTGGGATGGGAGGACTGCTTGAGCCCAGAAAGGCAAGACTGCAGTAAGCAGTGATCGAACCACTGGACTCCACCCTGGGTGACTTAGCGAGACTCTGTCTCAGAAATAACAACGACAAAAGCAGTGCAGAGCCGCAGGCCCTGCCAAAGATCTGCTGAGTCAGATCTGAAATTTAAAGAGATCCCTTGGTGATTTGCAGGCACACTAAACTTAAGAACCCCCAGATTATATTATTCTGGGCCAGGCATGGTGGCTCATGCCTGTAATCCCAGCATATTGGGAGGCCAAGGTGGGAGGATCACTTGAGCTCAGGAGTTCAAGACCCGCCTGGGCAACATAATGAGACCTTGTTTCTGTAAATAAATAAACAAATAAAATTGCATTATTCTGTGTTTTGTTTTGTTTTGTTTTGTTTTGTTTGTGTGTGTGTGTGTGTTTCTTTTTTTTTGAGACAGAGTTATACTTTTGTCGTCCAGGCTGAAGTACAATGGCACAATCTCAGCAACCTCTGCCTCCCAAGTTCAAGCAATTCTCCTGCCCCAGTCTCCCGAGTAGCTGGGGATTTCAGGTGCCCACCTCCACGCCTGGCTAATATTTCTATTTCAGTAGAGACAGTGTTTCACCATGTTGGCCATGGCTAGTCTCAAACTCCTAACCTCAGGTGATCTGCCCACCTTGGCCTCTGAAAGTGCTGGGATTACAGGTGTGAGCCATCGCACCAGGCCTTTCTTTTTTTTGGAAGGGGGTGGGGAATGGAATCTTGCTCTGTCGCCCAGGCTGGAGTGCAATGGTGTGATCTCAGCTCACTGCAACCTCTGTCTCCTGGGTTCAACAAGCAATTCTCCTGCCTCAGCCTCCTAAGTAGCTGGGATTACAGGCTCCCACCACCACACCTGGCTAATTTTTGTAATTTTTTTTTTTTTTTGAGACGCAGTCTCCCTCTGTCACCCAGGCTGGAGTGCAGTGGCGCAATCTTGGCTCACTGTAAGCTCCACCTCCTGGATTCACGCCATTCTCCTGCCTCAGCCTCCAGAGTAGCTGGGACTACAGGCACCCGCCACCATGCCCGGCTAATTTTTTGTATTTTTAGTAGAGACGGGATTTCACCGTGTTAGCCAGGATGGTCTGGATCTCCTGACTTGGTGATCCGCCCGCCTCAGCCTCCCAAAATGCTGGGATTACAGGCTTGAGCCACCGCGCCCGGCCCAATTTTTGTAATTTTAGTAGAGACAGAGTTTCACCATGTTGGCCGGGATGGTCTCAAACTCCTGACCTCAAGTGATCCACCTGCCACGCCTACCACAGTGCTGGGATTACAGGCATGAACCACTGTGCCTGGCCATGATAATATATATTAAATATTACATAAAATGTGGTCATCAAATATTGACTGGAGTGAGTTGGGTGAGGTGTGGATAACAAATATTTCTAATTTTCCTATTAGTAATAATTGTATCATAATTGCAGCATGTTTTTGTTAAAAATACAGCACATATGGGCACTTTAAGCTTTGGAATAAACCTCTGAGGTTTATCATCATTATCGATCTCAGGGATAGAAAACTTAAGTTTGGAGGGGTCAAATGACTCATGCAAGATCCCACAGCTCTTACGTGGAAAAACCAGAACTCAAAACCAGGACTTCTAAGTCTTTGTTTTGTTTTTTTGAGACGGAGTCTTGCTCTGTCGCCTTGGCTGAAGGACAATGGCATAATCTCGGCTCACTGCAAACTCCATCTCCTTGGTTCAAGCAATTCTCCTGCCTCAGCTTCCTGAGTAGTTGGGATTACAAGCGTGCACCACCAAGTCCAGCTAATTTTTGTATTTTTAGTAAAGACAGAGTTTTGACATGTTGGCTAGGTTGGTCTCAAACTCCTGACCTCAAGTGATCCACCCTCCTCGGCCTCTCAAAATGCTGGGATTACAGGCATGAGCCACTGCGCCCAGCGATTGGCCAGAACTTTTTATTCGAAAGCCCATCTTTTGGTACCACTACATCATACGTCTAGGAATTGAAATACGTCCTAGGCATTTGTGGTTTGTTTTCATGTAATTTGGTCTTAGTTTTAGTCTTATGTATCTATTTTAAGAAGTTTCTTCTTATAACCCAGCATGTTAGGCCACAGTTACTTTTGCTTCCCCTTTGAGCTCTACTGACATTCTGCTGGGAAAATACCACGCTTGCTATAAATCTTACTTATTCTGGAGAAATGATCTTGACCCTTGATTTTTTCGCTCCTGAGACATTGTCTTGCTCTGTTACCCAGGCTGGAGTGCAGTGGTACGATCTTGGCTCACAGCAATCTCTGCCTCCTGGGTTCAAGCAATTCTTCTCCCTCAGCCTCCTGAGTAGCTGGAATTATAGGTGCACACCACCACATCCAGCTAATTTTTGTCTTTTTAGTAGAGACAGGGTTTCACCATGTTGCCAGGCTGGTCTCAAACTCCTGACCTCATGATCTGCCCATCTCGGCCTCTCAAAGTGTTGGGATTAGAGGCATGAGCCCCTGTGCCCGGCCTCAACTCTTGATTTATCTCATCCATAGGGTCTTGAAACTTTAGGACTAAAATGAGTGAGACATGGGAATAGTATCAGTGATTCATGAATTTGTTTGTACACTGAAATACCTGGGGAGCTTTTACAATTCCTGATGGCCAGGTCACATCCCAGACCAATTAAACTAGAATCTCTGAAGCAGGGACCCAGCCGCAGGTATGTTTATAAAGTGCTCTAGGCAATCTGAATGCACAGCCTAGTTTGAGAGCCAGTCATCTAATGATTCTCAATAGACGCAATGCTACCACCTAGATAATATTTTAGACATTTGTGGGCAAATTTTGATTGTCAAAATACTAAGAATGGCTAAAATAAAAATAGTGATAATGCCAAGAGCTTGTGAGGATGCAGAGACTCTGAGTCACTCATACTTTGCTGGGTGGAACATAAAATGGTACAGCTGCTCTGAAAAACACTTGGGCTATTTCTTTTTCCTTTTCTTTTTTCTTTTTTTTTTTTCTGAGACGGAGTGCCGCTCTGTTGCCCAGGCTGGAGCACAGTGTGTGATCTCAACTCACCGCAACCTCTGCCTCCCGGGTTCAAGCAATTCTCCTGCCTCAGCCTCCTGAGTAACTGGGATTACAGGCACACAGCACCATGCCTGGCTAATTTTTGTATTTTATTTTATTTATTTATTTGAGACGGAGTCTCGCTCTGTTGCCCAGGCTGGAGTGCAGTGGCGCAATCTTAGCTCACTGCAAGTTCTGCCTCCCAGGTTCACACCATTCTCCTGCCTCAGCTTCCCAAGCAGCTGGGACCGCAGGCGCCTGCCACTAAGCCCAGCTAATTTTTGTATTTTTAGTAGAGATGGGATTTCACCGTGTTAGCAAGGATGGTCTTGATCTCCTGACCTCGTGATCTGCCCGCCTTGGCCTCCCAAAGTGCTGGGATTACAGGTGTGAGCCACCACGTCCAGCCTGCTAATTTTTGTATTTTTAGTAGAGATGGAGTTTCACCACGTTGATCAGGCTGGTCTCGAACCCCTGACCTCGTGATCTGCCAGCCTCAGCCTCCCAAAGCACTGAAATTACAGGCATGAGCCACCCCGCCCGGCCACAGCTGTTTTTTTAACAACCCAAAATGAATTTAACATATGACCCAGCAATTTCACACTTGGTCATTTATCTCAGATAAATAATATATTTTTTTTCACACAGAAGCTTGCGATAATGTTCACAGCAGCTTTATTCATAATAGCCAAACACTGTAAACTATCTAAAGGTTTTTTTTTTGGAGACAGAGTCTCACTCTTTCACTCAAGCAGGAGTGCACTGGCACAATTTCAGCTCACTGCAACCTCTGTCCCCCAAGCTCAGGTGATCCTCCCACCTCAACCTTCTAAGTAGGTGAGATTACAGGTGTGAACCACCAAGCCTGGCTAATTTTTCATTTTTCTGTAGAGACAGGAGTTTACCATATTGCCCGGGCTGGTCTTGAATTTCTGGGCTCAAGCGATCCTGCCTGCCTTGGCCTCCCAAAGTGTTGGGATTACAGGCATGAGCAACCATGCCCAGCCTCCAAATGTCTTTCAATAGATAAACGGCTGAACTGCAGAACATTCAAACCATGGACTACTACGCAGCAATAAAAGGGAATGAGCTATTGATACATACAACTTGGATGAACATCGAGTGAATTATACTAAGTAAAAAAAGGCAGTTGGAGGTTGCGGCGAGCCCAGATCGCACCATTGCACTCCAGCCTGGGCAACGAGAGTGAAACTCCGTCTCAACAAACAAACAAACAAACAACAACAAAACCGCCAATCTAGGTAGGGCCAGGCATGGTGGCTCATGCCTGTAATCCTAGCACTTTGGGAGGCCGAGGCGGGCAGATCGCCTGAGGTCAGGGATTCAAGACCAGCCTGACCAAAGTGGAGAAACCCCGACTCTTCCATAAATACAAAATTAGCCAGGCATGGTGGTACATGCTTGTAATACCAGCTACTCAGGAGGCTGAGGCAGGAGAATCGCTTGAACCCAGGAGGCGGAGCTTGCGGTGAGCTGAGATGGCGCCATTGCACTCCAGCCTGGGCAACAAGAGCGAAACTCCGTATCAAAAAAAAAAAAA
>NW_022306537.1:3246-3765 GCF_002776525.5 Piliocolobus tephrosceles | reverse complement strand
GCGCCACTGCACTCCAGCCTGGGCAACAGAGCAAGACCTTGCTTCCCCGCCTCCAACAAAAAAATTGTCATAAAAGAAAAATCCATAATCCCAATACTTTAATGACCATGCTTCTCATGTTGTGGTTTTCTTGTTAGTCTCTTCTGTAGCCGTGCCTGTAACACTTTTGCAATGTTAGTATCTGTAACAATTTTGTAGTTTTTTTTTTTTTTTGAGAAGGAGTCTAGCTCTGTCATTGAGGCTGGAGTGCAGTGGCGGATCTCGGCTCACTGCAACCTCCCGACTCCCAGGTTTAAGCGATTCTGCTGCTTCAGCCTCCTGAGTAGCTGGGATTACAGGCGCGTGCCACCACACCCGGCTAATTTTTGTATTTTTAGTAGAGATGAGGTTTCACCATGTTGGTCAGGCTGATCTCAAACTTCTGACCTCGTGATCTGCCTGCCTTGGCCTCCCAAAGTGCTGGGATTATAAGTGTGAGCCACCATGGCTGGCCTTGTATTCTTTTTTTTTTTTTTTTTG
>NW_022306537.1:0-3146 GCF_002776525.5 Piliocolobus tephrosceles | reverse complement strand
CACTCAGTCTAGAGCGCAGTGGCACAATCTTGGCTCACTGCAAGTTCCGCCTCCCGGGTTCACGCCATTCTCCTGCCTCAGCCTCCTGAGTAGCTGGTACTATAGGCACCCGCCACCATAGTAGAGATGGGGTTTCACCGTGTTAGCCAGGATGATCTTGACCTCCTGACCTTGTGATCTGCCTACCTAGGCCTCCCAAAGTGCTGGGATTACAGGAGTGAGCCACCATGCCTGGACTTGTATTCTTTTATATATATATTTCACTTTTCAATTAGATGTAATTTCAAGCTTATGGAAAAGTTGCTGGAAGAGTACAGAAAATTTCAACATCCCCTTAACCCAGATACGCCACTTGCTTTAATTTTGTAACTATGTTTCCATAGTTTTTATATCTGTTTTTAAGGACTGTGTAATATTTCATTGAGTGTCTATGCCCCAGCTGACTTAATCTCTTCTTTGTTGTGAGCATGTAGGCTGTTCTAAGCTTTTGCTATGATACCCAAAGCTGCAGTGAGTGGAATATTTCATAAATGTGACTTTAGAGTCATTCTCTTCGGCTGAGCTTCTAGGAGGGATTCAAATAGTGATTTCTGTGTGTCTGAGAGATTTTGTATGTCGGTAATACTTGATAGTATTTCTTTTTTTTTTTGAGACGGAGGTTTGCTCTTGTTGCCCAGGCTGGAGTGCAATGATGCGATCTCGGCCCACTGCAACCTCCACCTCCCTGGTTTAAGTGATTCTCTTGTCTCAGCCTCCCAAATAGCTGGGATTACAGGCACCCACCCCCATGCCCAGCTAATTTTTTGTATTTTTAGTAGAGACGGGGTTTCACATGTTGGGCAGGCTGGTCTTGAACTTTTGACCTCAGGTGATCTGCCTGCCTCAGCCTCCCAAAGTGCTGGGATTACAAATGTGAGGCACCGCGCCCAGCCTGAAGTTTTCTTAATGTTCAGTTTATTAAACTATCTGCTAAAAATGTTACTGAGCATTTAAAACGTACTGGAAAATGAAAATGTGTACATTTTATTGATCAGATTCTTTTAGAAATTTATTAGAAAGCCCCTTGGTCATATTTCATCACTACTGTCTGTTTAGTTAACTCCTTCTTGTTTTCATACTTATTTTTGTACCAAGTCTGGAGTTATAATGAACTTAGTAGACCTGTAAGAAAGAGAAGCCTTTCTCCTCCTGGCCACAGTCCTGGTCCAGAGCTAGAGTGGGGTGTGTCTTCTGGGTGGCCCTGCTTCTGTCCGTCCCCAGGGATGGCCTCTTGGGTGAGCCTGGGTGTCTGTGCTTTGGGCGCTGTCTGGCTCCTCTTGTACCTGCTACCTGCAGCCTCCCTTCTCCACCTTTGTGTTCCCTGGGTTGGGGTCACAATGTTCTGTCTAGATTTGTTTTTGTCTTTGTTATGTGTCTTGCATCTCTCTCTTTTTTTCTTTTTTTGAGACAGAGTCTTGCTCTGTCGCCCGGGCTGGAGTGCAGTGGCCTGATCTCAGCTCACTGCAAGCTCCGCCTCCCGGGTTCACGCCATTCTCCTGCCTCAGCCTCTGGAGTAGCAGGGACTACAGGCGCCCGCCACCTCGCCCGGTTAGTTTTTTTTTGTATTTTTAGTAGAGATGGGGTTTCACCGTGTTAGCCAGGATGGTCTCGATCTCCTGACCTTGTGATCCACCCGTCTCAGCCTCCCAAAGTGCTGGGATTACAGGCTTGAGCCACTGCGCCCAGCCACTCTTTTTTTTTTTTTTTTGAATTATTATTGAGATAGCATCTCACTGTGGCCTAGGCTGGCGTATAGTGCCACAGTCATGGCTCATTGCAGCCTTGACCTCCTGGGCTCAGGCAATTCTCCTGCCTCAGCCTCCCATGTAGCTGGGACTATAGGCACATACCACCATGTTTGGCTTATTTTATTTTATATTTTTATTGTAGAGACAGGGTCTTACTGTGTTGCCCAGTCTGCTCTTGAACTCCTGGCCCCAAGGGATTTTCCTGCCTCAGCCTCCCAAAGTACTGGGATTACAGGCATGAGCCACCATGCCCAGCCTGCTTGTTTTAATTAACCTGTTTTTAGTGGTGTTTCTTTTCTTTTTGTTTCTTTCTTTTTCTTTTCGTTCTTTTTTTTTTGAGATGAGGTCTTGCTCTGTCGCCAGGCTGGAGTTCAGTGGCATGATCTTGGCTCACTGTAACCTCTGCCTCCTGGGTTCAAGCAATTCTCCCTCCTTAGCCTCCCGAGTAGCTGGGACTACAGGCACATGCCACCACACCCGGCTAATTTTTGCATTTTTAGTAAAGACCGGATTTCATCATGATGACCAGGATAGTTGCTATCTCTTGACCTCGTGATCCGCCCGCCTCAGCCTTCTAAAGTGCTAAGATTATAGGTGTGAGCCACTGCGCCTGGCTATTGTTCTTTTTTTGAGACAGAGTTTCGCTCTTGTTGCCCAGGCTGGAGTGCAATAGCATGATCTCAGCTCATTGCAACCTCTGCTTCCCAGATTCAAGCGATTCTTCTGCCTCAGCTTCCCGAGTATCTGGGATTACAGGCATGCACCACCACACCTACCTAATTTTTTTTCTTTCTTTTTTTTTTGAGACAAAGTCTGGCTCTGTCGCCCAGGCTGGAGTGCAGTGGTGCGATCTCGGCTCACTGCAACCTCTGCCTCCCGGGTTCCCACCGTTCTCCTGCCTCAGCCTCTTGAGTAGCTGGGACTATAAGCGCCCGCCACCACACCCAGCTAATTTTTTGTATTTTTAGTAGAAATGGGGTTTTACCGTGTTTGCCAGGATGGTCTTGATCTCCTGACCTTGTGACCCACCGGCCTCGGCCTCCCAAAGTGTTGGGATTACAGGCGTGAGCCACCGCGCCTGGCCTTTTTTTTTAAGATGAAGTCTCGCTCTTGTCACCCAGGCTGGAGTGCAATGGGGCAATCTCAGCTCACTGCAGCCTCTGCCTCCTGGGTTCAAGCAATTCTCCTACCTCAGCCTCCTGAGTAGCTGGGATTACAGGTGCCAGCCACCATGTCCAGCTAAATTCTGTATTTTTAGTAGAGACGGGATTTCACCATGTTCGCCAGGCTGGTCTTGAACTCCTGACCCCACCTTGGCCTCCCAAAGTGCTGGGTGGGATTACAGACGTGAGCCACCCC
>NW_022306536.1:0-4590 GCF_002776525.5 Piliocolobus tephrosceles | reverse complement strand
CAGAGTCTCATTCTGTCACCCAGGCTGGAGTGCAGTGGCATGATCTCTGCTCACTGCAAACTCCGCCTCCTAGGTTCAAGCCAGTCTCCTGCCTCAGCCTCCTGAGTAGCTGGGACTACAGGCACGCACCACCACACCGGCAAATTTTTGTATTTTTAGTAGAGATGGGGTTTCACCATGTTGGCCCAGACTGGTCTCGAACTCCTGGCCTCAAGTGATCCGCCTGCCTTGGCCTCCCAAAGTGCTGGGATTAGAGGCGTGAGCCACCGCGCCCGGCCAAAAAGATGCTTCTTAAGAGTCAATTATGATATTCATTCCACACGGGGCTGCTGTGCAGCTCCACTGGGCTAGAGCTTTGTCCCAGAAGCTGTCTGTGGTCCCCTGGGACCCCAGGATCTATAATGAGGACTGCTGGCATTCCCATGCCCCCTCTCCAGTGCAAGATGGGGAAGGGGACTGCTGTTTGGTTGAGGTCCTGCTTGGGTCCGTCTCAGCACAAGCAGAGGGCACCCAGCATACATGGAGGATGGTGGGAGCAGTGCCTGCAGACTTACCTCCCGCTGGACTGTGCCTTGCTGGCCTCGTCGTAAAAATGCAGGTATTGGCTGGGCACGGTGGCTCACGTCTGTAATCCCAGCACTTTGGGAGGCCAAGGCAGGCAGATCACGAGATCAGATCAAGACCAGCCTGGCCAACAGGGTGAAACCCTGTCTCTACTAAAAATACAAAAATTAGCCAGGCATGGTGGTGCACACCTGTAATCCCAGCTACTCGGGAGGCTGAGGCAAGAAAATCGTTTGAACCCAGGAAGCGGAGTTTGCAGCGAGCAGAGATTGCGGTGCCCTCCAGCCTGGTGCCAGAGAGAGACTCCACCTCAAAAAAAAAAAAAATTCAGGTAGACGCTGTCCCACTCAGCTCAAACCCTTCAGCAGCAGCTTCCAGCTCACTCAGTGTGGAAACCAAAGTCCTGACAAGGTCCACACACCTGCACACACCCACCCTTGCCCTGCCTCACAGCCCCCAGCTGTCCTCAAATGCACTCTGCTCGGGGCCCTTATGCATGTCCCCCCAGTATCACACGGCTCCCTCCCACCTCCAGGCTTCTCCTCCAAGTCTTGGTAGAGCACCCTCCCCAGATCCTCCCTAAAATGGGAGCACAGCCCCACACTGCTCCCTGCACTGACTGCCTCTCAGAAGGGCAGGAATCATCTATTTTGTCTATGCCATGTCCCCAGAACGGAGGGCGATTCAGAAGGCTTGGTTGGGTGAATGAATGAGAGCCTTCGTCTGGATGAGGGGCCCCGCCCAGCGAGAGGGGGGCTACAAGGGGAGACTCCACCTCTGTCCCACCTTCCTTCAGAGATCCACTTCCCCCGGGGTCAGGACCCAGGAAACCTAAGCCAGCAAGTGAGGGACTTTCTGCTCCCTCTGCTGGGCCCTGAACCAGGATTCCTGTCTCCCAGCCCCATGCCATGATCAGGCACAGGCTGACAGGTGATGGCTGAGAGCTCCAGCTGCGTCTGTGGCCAGCCCTGTGCTGCATGCTGGGGACAGATGCTGAGCTACTCTGTGCCTCAGCTTCTTCCTCTCAAGTACAAATCTCAGAGTCTTCCCCATGTAGCTGGGAGTTAGGGTGAGGTGAGAATGGAGTTAGTCAATAAACACAGAATGCTGGGACTGTCCTAGAAAACCATAAGCCACTGCCTTTTTTTTTTTTTTTTAAGGCAGGGTTTTGCTCTGTTGCTCAGGCTGGAATGCAGTGGCACGATCATAGCTCACTGCATTCTGGACCTCCTGGGTTTCAGGCACCACACCCAGCTGTCATTATTAACCCAGAACCACCTGCCCCACCCTGCCTCTGAGGGTGCTGTCCCCACAGAGATTCTCTGCAGAACTGCTCTTGCCCCAGGTTTCCTTGACATCAGGGGGCTGCCAGAGGAGGAGGGGATGGGAGGCCAGGGTGGATGATCGCTTGAACCCAGGAGTTCGAGATTAGCCTGCGCAATATGGCAAGACCCTGTCTCTACCAAAAAACATTTTAATTAGCCAGGAGTGGTGGTCCCAGCTACTCAGGAGGCTGAGGTGGGAGGATCGCTTGAGCTGAAGAAGTTGAGGCTGCAGTGAGCTATGGTTTTACCACTGCACTCCAGCCTGGGCAACAGTGAGACCTTGTCTCTTAAAAAAGAGAGAGAGGCCAGGCGTGGTGGCTCAAGCCTATAATGCCAGCACTTTGGGAGGCCGAGGTGGGTGGATCACCTGAGGTCAGGAGTTTGAGACCAGCCTAACCAACATGGAGAAACCCCATCTCTACTAAAAATACAGAATTCGCCGGGCATGGTGGTGCATGCCTATAATCCCAGCTTCTCGGGAGGCTGAGGCAGGAGAATCGCTTGAACCCAGGAGGCGGAGGTTTCTGTGAGCCGAGATCATGCCACTGCACTCCAGCCTGGACAACAAGAGCAAAAATCCATCTCAGAAAAAAAAAAAAGAAAAAAAAAAAATAGGAGGGGGTGCCCCTCAGGACAGAAGGAGGCACAGGGAGGGACAGAGATGGAGCTGAGGGCTATACCCCAGAGTCCTGCTCTGGGGTGAGGGTGCCCATGGGGGACATGCCTGGCCTGTAAACCTGGGGAGGTAAGAGCCCCTGTAGCCTTCTTCAGCTGGGGACCCTGAGAGCAGGGCCTCCTGGCCAGTGACTTACCCCTGCACCTTGGTTCCCCACTCGTACCTGCTCTCAGGGCTCTGGATCAGCTATGCCAGAGGGACAGCCCCTGCTCTGTCCTGGACCTGGCAGGTCTGAGGCCCCTGCAGCACCCTCCTGAGACTCAAGGCTGGGACAGAGCTACGCCCTCTGCAGCCATGGCCACCGCTCTGAGTTGTGTGGAAGCATTTTGGAACGGTGACCACAGCACCATCCAGCGGGACATGGGCACACTGTGGGCAGGGACCTGGGACTGCAGGCTACACTGTCTCTCCTTGAGGAAGGGCCCAAGGGCCAGGCTGGGTCTCCTGGGGGCGTCCCCTCCCCTGGGCGCCCCCTCAGCGCTACGGACAGTGGTCAAGCAGGCTTCTTCCTGCTGATGTCCGGGGGTCCCCCTGCTCACAGCCTCCCTGGGCGCCCCCTCAGCGCTGCGGACAGTGGTCAAGCAGGCTTCTTCCTGCTGATGTCCGGGGGGTCCCCCTGCTCACAGCCTTAGAAGAGTCCACATGTCATCCCCTGTCCCCTGTGCCTTCCTGGCAGGGAGGTATCCCTGCTGGACTTGGGGGTGGGCCAAGACACCAGTAACTGGACCCCCTAGGATGCTCCGAAACCTCATTCCAGATGCCAGTGGAGAGGTAGAAACCAGATTCTGCGAGCCCCGTCCAGCCTGCCCAACCCCCAGGCCTGAAATGGGCCATGCGATGACACAGCACTTGGCTCCTCAGACAGGAGGCAGGTGGGCCACTGTCAGGCCACAGGGCTGCTGCCCAGGCAGAGCCTAACACTCGGCTCGCTGCCAGGTCACCTGCCTACAGCCACACTGCCCAGTTCTTAAGCCAGTGGGGACCTCCCAGCCCTGCACTGGTGCTCCTCACTCAGGAGGCTGGGCACCTGCAGGCCTGCACCTCCCTCGGCTCTGCTGGGGAGGGGTGGGGGTGCACTGGGACGGATGCTACAGACCCACCAGGCTCACCTGGCAGTATCTAGGCTGCCAGCTAGTGCCATGGGGGAGGACAGGCCCACCCCTCCCAGGCAGCTGTTGACACCAAATCCCAGCTGCTCCCCTCGGCTTCAAGCACACCCAGCTACGATCAGTGCTCACCACTGGGGGCTGCCAAAAATACCTCATAGGGTCCTCAGGGTGCTGCTGGCAGAAGCGGGAGGGCACCTGTCCATCTGACAAGCGTGTGCTGAGCACCCACTCAGGTGGGAAGTGCTGGTGTCCCCAGAAAGCCCCTGCCACCCAGGGTCCAGGAAGCAGCTGAGGGAAGGAGGGCCATCTGGAAACAGGTTCCTGCAGGGGCAATGGGTGGGGGCAAAAATCAAGTGTTTTGTCTCTTCCCTAAGAGATGGACCCGCAGGGCCTAGGGCCAAAGGGGAGCATGCCCCCAGGGACAGGCCTGACTCTGGCTAACAGGACTCTCTGGCTGCCTGTGGCAAGTGAGGTGGCTGCTAGAATGATGTGGCCCTGGATGAGAGGGTGAGCAGCTGGGGAGGGCTGAGGGGATCTGTGGAGGGATGGACGTAAGAGTCGCCAATGTCTCTAGCTTTGGGTCAGCAGCCAAGGGGCCTCCTGCTCTCGTCTGACAAAACAATTGTTAAGTATAAAAAAAAAAACAGTTGGGCCAGGTGCGGTGGCTCACACCTGTAATCCCAGCACTTTGGGAGGCCAAGGCGGGTGGATCACAAGTAAAAATACAAAAAAAAAAAAAAAAAAAAAATAGCTGGGTATGGTGGCGCGCACCTGTAGTCTCAGCTATTCAGGAGGCTGAGGCATTTGAATCGCTTGAACCCATGAGGTGGAGATTGCAGTGAGCCGAGATCACGCCACTGCACTCCAGCCTGGTGACAGAGCAAGACTCTGTCTCAAAAAAAAAAAAAAAAAAAAA
>NW_022306535.1:0-5928 GCF_002776525.5 Piliocolobus tephrosceles | reverse complement strand
TTCTAGGGTACATGTGCATAACGTGCAGGTTTGTTACATATGTATACATGTGCCATGTTGGTGTGCTGCACCCATCAACTCGTCAGCACCCATCAATTCATCATTTATATCAGGTATAACTCCCCAATGCAATCCCTCCCCCCTCCCCCCTCCCCATGATAGGCCCCAGTGTGTGATGTTCCCCTTCCCGAGTCCAAGTGAGCTCATTGTTCAGTTCCCACCTATGAGTGAGAACATGCGGTGTTTGGTTTTCTCTTCTTGTGATAGTTTGCTAAGAATGATGGTTTCCAGCTGCATCCATGTCCCTACAAAGGACGCAAACTCATCCTTTTTTATGGCTGCATAGTATTCCATGGTGTATATGTGCCACATTTTCTTAATCCAGTCTGTCACTGATGGACATTTGGGTTGATTCCAAGTCTTTGCTATTGTGAATAGTGCCGCAATAAACATACGTGTGCATGTGTCTTTGTAGTAGCATAATTTATAATCCTTTGGGTATATACCCAGTAGTGGGATGGCTGGGTCATATGGTACATCTAGTTCTAGATCCTTGAGGAATTGCCATACTGTTTTCCATAATGGTTGAACTAGTTTACAATCCCACCAACAGTGTAAAAGTGTTCCTATTTCTCCACATCCTCTCCAACACCTGTTGTTTCCTGATTTTTTAATGATTGCCATTCTAACTGGTGTGAGATGGTATCTCATTGTGGTTTTGATTTGCATTTCTCTGATGGCGAGTGATGATGAGTATTTTTTCATGTGTCTGTTGGCTGTGTGAATGTCTTCTTTTGAGAAATGTCTGTTCGTATCCTTTCCCCACTTTTGGATGGGGTTGTTTGTTTTTTTCTTGTATATTTGTTTGAGTTCTTTGTAGATTCTGGAAATTAGCCCTTTGTCAGATGAGTAGATTGCAAAAATTTTCTCCCATTCTGTAGGTTGCCTGTTCACTCTGATGGTAGTTTCTTTTGCTGTGCAGAAGCTCTTTGGTTTAATTAGATCCCATTTGTCAATGTTGGCTTTTGCTGCCATTGCTTTTGGTGTTTTAGACATGAAGTCCTTGCCCATGCCTATGTCCTGAATGGTACTACCGAGATTGTCTTCTAGGGTTTTTATGGTATTAGGTCTAACATTTAAGTCTCTAATCCATCTTGAATTAATCTTCGTATAAGGAGTAAGGAAAGGATCCAGTTTCAGCTTTCTACTTATGGCTAGCCAATTTTCCCAGCACCATTTATTAAATAGGGAATCCTTTCCCCATTTCTTGTTTTTGTCAGGTTTGTCAAAGATCAGATGGTTGTAGATGTGTGGCATTATTTCTGAAGGCTCCGTTCTGTTCCATTGGTCTATATCTCTGTTTTGGTAGCAGTACCATGCTGTTTTGGTTACTGTAGCCTTGTAGCATAGTTTGAAGTCAGGTAGCGTGACGCCTCCGGCTTTGTCCTTTTGACTTAGGATTGTCTTGGCAATGCGGGCTCTTTTTTGGTTCCATATGAACTTTAAAGCAGTTTTTTCCAATTCGGTGAAGAAACTCATTGGTAGCTTGATGGGGATGGCATTGAATCTATAAATAACCTTGGGCAGTATAGCCATTTTCACGATATTGATTCTTCCTATCCATGAGCATGGTATGTTCTTCCATTTGTTTGTGTCCTCTTTGATTTCACTGAGCAGTGGTTTGTAGATCTCCTTGAAGAGGTCCTTTACATCCCTTGTAAGTTGGATTCCTAGGTATTTTATTCTCTTTGAAGCAATTGTGAATGGAAGTTCATTCCTGATTTGGCTCTCTGCTTGTCTGTTACTGGTGTATAAGAATGCTTGTGATTTTTGCACATGAATTTTGTATCCTGAGACTTTGCTGAAGTTGCTTATCAGCTTCAGAAGATTTTGGGCTGAGACGATGGGGTTTTCTAAATACACAATCATGTCATCTGCAAACAGGGACAATTTGACTTCTTCTTTTCCTAACTGAATACCCTTGATTTCTTTCTCTTGCCTGATTGCCCTAGCCAGAACTTCCAACACTATGTTGAATAGGAGTGGTGAGAGAGGGCATCCCTGTCTTGTGCCAGTTTTCAAAGGGAACTTTTCCAGTTTTTGCCCATTCAGTATGATATTAGCTGTGGGTTTGTCATAAATAGCTCTTATTATTTTGAGGTACGTTCCATCAATACCGAATTTATTGAGCTTTTTTAGCATGAAGAGCTGTTGAATTTTGTCAAAAGCCTTTTCTGCATCTATTGAGATAATCATGTGGTTCTTGTCTTTGGTTCTGTTTATATGCTGGATTATGTTTATTGATTTGCGAATGTTGAACCAGCCTTGCATCCCAGGGATGAAGCCCACTTGATCATGGTGCATAAGCTTTTTGATGTGCTGCTGAATCCGGTTTGCCAGTATTTTATTGAGGATTTTTGCATCGATGTTCATCAAGGAGATGGGTCTAAAATTCTCTTTTTTTGTTGTGTCTCTGCCAGGCTTTGGTATCAGGATGATGTTGGCCTCATAAAATGAGTTAGGGAGGATTCCCTCTTTTTCTATTGATTGGAATAGTTTCAGAAGGAATGGTACCAGCTCCTCCTTGTACCTCTGGTAGAATTCAGCTGTGAATCCATCTGGTCCTGGGCTTTTTTTGGTGGGTAGGCTATTAATTGTTGCCTCAATTTCAGAGGCTGCTATTGGTCTATTCAGGGATTCAACTTCTTCCTGGTTTAGTCTTGGAAGAGTGTACGTGTCCAGGAAATTATCCATTTCTTCTAGATTTTCTAGTTGATCTGCGTAGAGGTGTTTATAGTATTCTCTGATGGTAGTTTGTATTTCTGTGGGGTCGGTGGTGATATCCCCTTTATCATTTTTTATTGCGTCTATTTGATTCCTCTCTCTTTTCTTCTTTATTAGCCTTGCTAGCGGTCTGTCAATTTTGTTGATCTTTTCAAAAAACCAACTCCTGGATTCATTGATTTTCTGGAGGGTTTTTTGTGTCTCTATCTCCTTCAGTTCTGCTCTGATCTTAGTTATTTCTTGCCTTCTGCTAGCTTTTGAATGTGTTTGCTCTTGCCTCTCTAGTTCTTTTAATTGTGATGTTAGAGTGTCAATTTTAGATCTTTCCTGCTTTCTCTTGTGGGCACTTAGTGCTATAAATTTCCCTCTACACACTGCTTTAAATGTGTCCCAGAGATTCTGGTATGTTGTATCTTTGTTCTCATTGGATTCAAAGAACATCTTTATTTCTGCTTTCATTTCGTTATGTACCCAGTAGTCATTCAGGAGCAGGTTGTTCAGTTTCCATGTAGTTGAGCGGTTTTGATTGAGTTTCTTAGTCCTGAGTTCTAGTTTGATTGCACTGTGGTCAGAGAGACAGTTTGTTATAATTTCTGTTCTTTTACATTTGCTGAGGAGTGCTTTACTTCCAATTATGTGGTCAATTTTGGAATAAGTGTGATGTGGTGCTGAGAAGAATGTATATTCTGTTGACTTGGGGTGGAGAGTTCTATAGATGTCTATTAGGTCCGCTTGGTGCAGAGATGAGTTCAATTCCTGGATATCCTTGTTAACTTTCTGTCTCGTTGATCTGTCTAATGTTGACAGTGGAGTGTTGAAGTCTCCCATTATGATTGTATGGGCGTCTAAGTCTCTTTGTAAGTCTCTAAGGACTTGCTTTATGAATCTGGGTCCTCCTGTATTGGGTGCATATATATTTAGGATAGTTAGCTCTTCCTGTTGGATTGATCCCTTTACCATTATGTAATGGCCTTCTTTGTCTCTTTTGATCTTTGATGGTTTAAAGTCTGTTTTATCAGAGACTAGGATTGCAACCCCTGCTTTTTTTGGTTCTCCATTTGCTTGGTACATCTTTCTCCATCCCTTTATTTTGAGCCTATGTATGTCTCTGCATGTGAGATGGGTCTCCTGAAGACAGCAGACTGATGGGTCTTGACTCTTGATCCAGTTTGCCAGTCTGTGTCTTTTAATTCGAGCATTTAGTCCATTTACATTTAAGTTTAATATTGTTATGTGTGAACTTGATCCTGCCATTATGATATTAACTGGTCATTTTGCTCATTAGTTGATGCAGTTTCTTCCTAGGCTCGATGGTCTTTACATGTTGGCATGTTTTTGCAATGGCTGGTACCGGTTGTTCCTTTCCATGTGTAGGGCTTCCTTCAGGGTCTCTTGTAAGGCAGGCCTGGTGGTGACAAAATCTCTAAGCATTTGCTTATCTCTAAAGAATTTTATTTCTCCTTCACTGATGAAACTTAGTTTGGCTGGATATGAAATTCTGGGTTTAAAATTCTTTTCTTTAAGAACGTTGAATATTGGCCCCCACTCTCTTCTGGCTTGTAGAGTTTCTGCCGAGAGATCTGCTGTCAGTCTGATGGGCTTCCCTTTGTGGGTAACCCGACTTTTCTCTCTGGCTGCCCTTAAGATTTTTTCCTTCATTTCAACTTTGGTGAATCTGGCAATTATGTGTCTTGGAGTTGCTCTTCTGGAGGAGTATCTTTGTGGCGTTCTCTGTATTTCCTGAATTTGAATGTTGGCCTGCCCTGCTAGGTTGGGGAAGTTCTCCTGGATGATATCCTGCAGAGTGTTTTCCAATTTGGTTCCATTTTCCCCCTCACTTTCAGGCACCCCAATCAGACGTAGATTTGGTCTTTTTACATAATCCCATACTTCTTGCAGGCTTTGTTCATTTCTTTTTCTTCTTGTTTCTTTTGGTTTCTCTTCTCGCTTCATTTCATTCATTTGATCCTCCATCGCTGATACTCTTTCTTCCAGTTGATCGAGTCGGTTACTGAAGCTTGTGCATTTGTCACGTATTTCTCGTGTCATGGTTTTCATCTCTGTCATTTCGTTTATGATCTTCTCTGCATTAATTAGTCTAGCTGTCAATTCTTCCACTCTTTTTTCAAGATTTTTAGTTTCTTTGCGCTGGGTACGTAATTCCTCCTTTAGCTCTGAGAGGTTTGATGGACTGAAGCCTTCTTCTCTCATCTCGTCAAAATCATTCTCTGACCAGCTTTGATCCATTGCTGGCGATGGGCTGTGCTCCTTTACAGGAGGAGATGCGCTCTTATTTTTTGAATTTCCAGCTTTTCTGTCCTGCTTTTTCCCCATCTTTGTGGTTTTATCTGTCTCTGGTCTTTGATGATGGTGACGTACTGATGGCGTTTTGATATAGGTGTCCTTCCTGTTTGATAGTTTTCCTTCTGACAGTCAGGACCCTCAGCTATACGTCTGTCGGAGATTGCTTGAGGTCCACTCCAGACCCTGTTTGCCTGGGTATCAGCAGCAGAGGTTGCAGAAGATAGAATATTGCTGAACAGCGAGTGCACCTGTCTGATTCTTGCTTTGGAAGCTTCCTCTCAGGGGTGTACTCCACCCTGTGAGGTGTGGGGTGTCAGACTGCCCCTAGTGGGGGATGTCTCCCAGTTAGGCTACTCAGGGGTCAGTGACCCACTTGAGCAGGCAGACTGCTCCTTCTCAGATCTCAACCTCCGTGTTGGGAGATCCACTGCTCTCTTCCAAGCTGTCAGACAGAGTCGTTCACGTCTGGACAGGCCTCTGCTGCTTTAGCTGAGCCCTGTCCCCAGAGGCGGAGTCTACAGAGACAGGCAGGTTTCCTTGAGCTGCTGTGAGCTCCACCCAGTTCGAGCTTCCCAGCGGCTTTATTTACCTACTTAAGCCTCAGCGATGGCGGGCGCCCCTCCCCCAGCCTCGCTGCTGCCTTGCGGTTAGATTGCCACAGACTGCTGTGTTAGCAAGGAGGGAGGCTCCTTGGGCGTGGGACCCTCCCGGCCAGGTGTGGGATATAATCTCCGGTGTGCCGGTGTTACAGTGCAGTATTGGGGTGGGAGTTACCCGATTTTCCAGGTGTTGTGTGTCTCAGTTCCCCTGGCTAGGAAAAGGGACTCCCTTCCCCCTCGC
>NW_022306533.1:0-1033 GCF_002776525.5 Piliocolobus tephrosceles | reverse complement strand
AGGTAAGCTGCTTTGAAACTGTTCAAAGCAGCTTACCTCTGTGATGACTGAACTTACTGAAAGTACCAAAAATAGCAATCAGGTAGCACTACCCTGACTTTTGAGCCATGTCCCCTAATGCTGTGTCCTTTCTAAGCACAAAATCCATGTCCAAACTTACTTTTTTTTCTTAATTGATACATGATATTTTTCGTATTTGTGGGGTGCATGTGATAGTTTGTTACCTGCACAGAATGTAATGATCAAGTCAGGGTATTTAGGGTGTCCGCCACCTCAAATATTTATTTATGTGTTGGGAGCATTTCAAGTCCTGTAGGTATTTTGAAATATACAATATTTGGCTCATTATAGTCATCCTACTCTGCTATGGAACATTAGAACATATTCCTTCTAACTGTATGTTTGTACCCATTAACCAACCTCTCTTTATCTCCCCCACCCCTCACACACACCTTCTTCAGTGTCTTGTATCTATTGTTTTGTTCTCTATTTTCAGGAGATCCACTTTCTTTAGCTCCCCTATGTGAGTGAGAATATGGGATAGTTGTCTTTTTGTGCCTGGCTGATTTCACTTAACATGATGACCTCCAGTTCCATTCATGACACTGCAAATGACAGGATTTCATTCTTTTTTATTGCTGAATAGTGTTTTGTTGTGTATGTATACCACATTTTCTTTATCAATTCATCCATTGATGGATACTTAGGTTGATTTATATCTTTGCTATTATATAGTGTTGCAATAAACATAAGGTTGCAGATATCCCTTTGATATACTTATTTCCTTTCCTTTGAATAAGTACCCAGGTAATGGGATTGGTTCTATTTTTCATTCTTTTAGAAATCTGCATAGTATTTCCCACAGAGGCTGTACTAATTCACGTGCCTACCAACAATGTATAAATGTTCATTTTTCTTTCATCATTAGCATCTGTCATTTTTTGTCTTTTTAATAATAACCATTCTATTTGGGGTAAGATGATATCTCATTGTGGTGTTCATTTGCATTTTCCTGATGCTGAGTGATGTTGAA
>NW_022306532.1:0-16504 GCF_002776525.5 Piliocolobus tephrosceles | reverse complement strand
AAATGTATTAATAAATCAAACCATGAGATGTCACTTCAAATATGTTAGAATGAATATTATCAAAAAGATGAGAGATAAATGTTGGTAAAGGTTTGGAGAAAAAGGAATTGCTACACATTGTTGCTGGAAATGCAAATTCATACAGCCATTATGGATAAAAGTACAGCTATTACTCAAAAAATCAAATATAGAACTACTATATAATCCAGCAATCCCAATACTGGGTATATATCCAAAGGAAATAAAATCAGTCTGTCAAAGAGATATCTGCACTTCCATGTTCATTGCAGCATTATTCACAATAACCTACACATAGAATCAACCTAAGTGTCCATCAATGGGTGTATAGATAAAGAAAATGTGATGCATATACAAGATAGAATATTATTGATCCTTTAAGAAAAAGAAATTCTCTCATTTGTGAAAACATACATGAACCTGGAGGCCATTATTTTAAGTAAAATAGCTAGGCACAGGGAGACAAAAGCCACATTATCTTACTTACATATGGACTCTTAAAAAGTAAGAATCATAGAAGCAGAGAGTAGAATGGTGGTTATCAGAGGCTGTAGGGAAGGGAGAAACTGAGATTAGAGAGATGCTCATCAAAGAAAATAAAATTTCAGTTAGAATATATAAATTTGAGAAATTATTCTAGAAAATGATAACTATAATTAATAACAATTTATTTAATACTAAAAAATTGTTAATAGATTAGATTTATTCTCACCACAAACAAAAAATGATGAGTATGTGAGGTAATGCATATGTTAGTTATCTTGGTATAGCCATTCCACAAGGCATATATATTTTAAAACATTACTTTCTATATTATATTTATGTGTTTCTGTGTGTATATGTTCATGTGTATATACATATATATTATACAATTTTTATTTGGCAATTAAAATAACTAATTAAATTTAAAAATAAAAATCAAGAAGTTAAGAAAATTGAGTAATTCAACTTCTGAAAACTCTTGTCTCCAAGGAAGAAACAATCAGTCATACATGCGAATACATATAAATAACATGTTCAGCACAACAGTCTTCATAATAGCTAAAATCAGAAAACTTTAAACAGTCAATTCCGGGCATTGACTAAAATGTAAATGTGAGTCTCACAATTGTAGCTACTGGGAAGCCTCAGCTCTAACGGGCCACTGTGGAGAGGGTCAGGTCACAGCTTTAAAGCAGACTCTTTCCTTTCCACAGGTATCATCCCGGTGACTAACATCTGGGTCTAGAAATCCTTTATCTTTATCACCAGACATGGTGTTCTGAACCCTTCCCTGATTTTATTTGTCTCCCCAAAGCCACTGGCACTCCCATCCTCCACCTCCATGTCCTTCAAGGTGAATTACTTGTCACTTCTGGTTTGGCCTGTATCCACATCTCAAAGAAGGATTTTGGAACTGGACTACCCAAAGTATAGTTTAGGGACCAGAAACATGTCCATCATCTGGGTGCTGGTAGGAAATGAATATTCCTTGGCCTTGCCCAGACTTAGTGGGTCAGATTCCTAGGGGAATTGGAAGTGAAGGGGTAGATATTTGGTTTTTAACATGTCTTCAGAGAATTCCTATCCTCTCTGAAGTATACGTGTAGCTGCAGATAAATGCTGGAGGCATGTTTCACAGGGACAAAGCTTAAGTTTTGTCTGGAAAGAGTACATTATTCAGTCTTTTCAGAGCCTCATTTATTACTAGATTTGGAGGCTGTGAAAGTCTCCTTCTAGAACCCAGCATCTCCACACAGAAACTGTGGCCACTGAACTGCGAAGACTGTGGCCACTAAAAGGCACTGATAACCACCTAATGGATGCAGCTTGGCTATCCTTGGGATCTCATTCTGTCTATGTCTCTCCATCTCATTTGCTATTTCTCACTAACTCCACTCCCCTCCTCTACTGGCAAATTCCTACAAAAAGGAAACTCAAAAGCCCAGTGTGGCAAAGGTCATGGATGGACACGTCCCAAAAGAAGACATACAAACAGCCAACAAACATAAAAACAAGTTCAACATTACTACTCATCAGAGTAATCAATCCCACAATGACGAGAGGAGCCAAGATGGCTGACTAGATGCAGCCAGAAGGAACACCTTCTACCAAGAGATGGGGACACTGGGAAGACTGGCAATCTTTGAGCAGATCTTCAGAAGGGAGGCATTGACAGTAGATGGAGGGAGGATGCAGATGCTGGGCTGAATGTTAAGGAAACTGTGAATGCTGAAAAAGACTGCCAATCACCCAGACTCCTTCCTGGCCCCCAGTGACTCATAGGGAAGGGGTGAGTTGAACAGGTGAGGAGTGACCCACTCCCACCATGGGAGACCAGAATCCTAGCAGTGGGAAACCCCAAGACCCCCACGGACACTTGACATGGCAGGGACTTGGCAGAGACAGTAGCTACTTAGAGAGGTGGCAGGGGCAGAAATCCAGCCTATGTGGATCTGAGAGAGCTTGGTATGGGAACATCTGTAGTGGAGCACAGCCAGGGGTGCTCATCCTCCAAGGATAGTCATTCTCCTCTAGCAGATATTAGTCTTAAGGTGACTGTTAGACCTGGACAGAGCTGGATGGTCTTGTCCATGAGATGGGGCCAGTCCGGCCATGCCTGCTTGCAGCTCTGATGCCCAACCAGAGTGCTTCCCTGGTGCTCTCATCACAGCTCCTTCACTGGTAGGCTGCACCTGACCATTGGAGAGCTTCAGCAGACTGGTCCCCACCCACCTGCAATCTCCTTTTTCTACAGCATTCCTCCATCACTTTGATGGCTTCTGCTCACTTTGATCTTTTCACTGCTTTGCCAGCACTCATGGGCAGATTTTCCCTCCAATCTCCTGCCTATGCATTGATGTGCACACACCCTTCCACCCCACTGCTGCCATGTATACACACCACAATGGCTCACCACTGCTGATTCATGGGTACCCTGTCAAACTGCCACCAATGGCACAAACAAGCACATGGATGTTGGCAGCCCTGCCCTTGCCATGCCGCTACCACCACTGGTGCAAGTGTGTGCACAGAAGCCAGCAATCCTACTTTCACCAGCTCCCTACCCTTACCATGCCTCTGAATGCATGCAGGAATCCTGCCACTCTGATCTCCCCCAGTGCTGTATTCCAGCTGATACACATGCACCCCGACACGCTGCTGCAGTTGCTGGCACACACAGGTGAGCATGGATCCTGTGTCATCCACCTCAACAAAGAGCTTTGGCCAGGACAATTCACTGAACCATTTGGCCAACAGACTGGGAACACCTCAGCCCCTCCAGTACAGCAGTTTTCTACCCTCAAGGGGTTAGAAAGGTGTATGCAGCCCAGGAAAAGAAACCAGTGACTGAACCCACCTTATAACACAATCAAAACCCCAAGGGCATCAAAAAAGATAAGAGAAAAGCACCGCATCTAAAGGACAGCAACTTCAAAGACTGAAGGAACATCAGCCCACAGAGAAGATAAAGAATCAGTGCAAGAAGTCTGGCAACTCAAAAGACCAGAATATCTTATTAATTCCAAAGGATTGTGCTTGTTCCCCAGTGATGGTTCTTAACCAGCCTGAAATAGCTGAAATGACACACTTGAATATGGATAGGAATGAAAACCATCAAGATTCAGGAGAAAGTGGAAACCTAATCAAGCAATCTAAGGAATACAATAAAATGATCCAGAAGCTGAAAGGCCAAATGGCCAGTTTAAGAAAGAACAAAACTCATCTAATAGAGCTGAAAAACTCACTTCAAGAACTTCATAATACAAGCACAGCTATTAACAGCAGAATAGACCAAGCTGATGAAAGAATATTAGAACTCGAAGACTGATTCTCCAAATTAAATCAAGTACACAAAAATAAAGAGAGGAGAATAAAAAAGAATGAACAAAACCTCTGAGGAATATGGGATTATATAGAGACCAAATTTAAGACTCATTGGCATCCACGAAAGAGAGGAAGAGAAAAGAAGCAAATTAAAACACATATTTCAGGATGTCATCCATGAAAAATTTTCCAACTTCACAAGAGAGACCAACATTCAAATCCAGGAAATGCAGAGAACCCTTGCAAGATACTAGACAAGATGACCATACCCAAGACCCATAGTGATCAGATTCTCCAAGGTCAAAGTGAAAGAAAAAAGTGTTAAAAGCAACCCTTGTGAGATACTATACAAGACAATTCAACAAGAAGACATAGTTATCCTAAACATGTATGCACCCACTCAGGAGCACTCAAATTCATAAAACAAGAGAGAAGGGGCAGGTCACCTACAAAGAACACTTCATCAGGCTAACAGTGGACCATTCAGCAGAAACTCTACCAGCCAGAAGAGATGGGGGTCTACATTTAGCACTTTAAAAAAAAGACTTCAACCAAGAATTTCATATTCAGCCAAACAAAGCTTCATAAATGAAAGAGAAATAAGATCCTTTTCAGAAGAGCAAATGCTAAGGGAATTCATTACCACTAGATCTGCCTTACAAGAGTTCCTTAAGATAGTGCTAAATATGGAAAGGAAAGACCATTACCAGACAGCACAAAAACACACCTATGTACATAGGCCATTGACACTATAAAGCAAATACACAATCATGTCTGCATGATAAATAGCTAACAACACAATTACAGGATCACAACCACACGTATAAATATTAACCTTGAATGTCAACGGGCTAAATGTCCCAATTAAAAGGTACAGAGTAGCAAATTGGATAAAAAAGCAATACCCAATGTCATGCTGTCTTCTAGAGACCTATCTCACATGTAACAACACCAATAGGCTGAAAGTAAAGTGTTGGAGAAAAATCTATCAAGCAAACAGAAATCAGAAGAAAGGAGGGGTTACTAGTCTAATTTTAGACAAAACAGACTTTAAAGCAGCAACATTCAGGAAAAAAGAAGGGCATTACATCATGTTAAAGGGTTAAATTCAACAAGAGGACCTAACTGTCCTAAATATATATGCGCCCAACACAGGAGCACACAAATTCGTAGGACAAATTATTAGAGACATACAAAAAGACTTACACAACCACACAATGATAGTGGGAGACTTCAAAACCCATTTGACAGTATGATACAGATCATTGAGGCAGAAAACTAATAAAGATATTCGGGACCTGAACTCAACTGTCAACCAAATAAACCTAACAGGTATCTACAGAACTCTCTATCCCAAAAATCCAGAACATAAATTTTTCTCATCTGCACATGGATATACTCTAAAATTGACCACACAATCAGCCATAAAACAATTCACAACATATTGAAAAAAACAAAATCATGCCACAACACTCTCAGACCACAGTGCAGTAAAAATAGAAATCAGTACTAATATCACTCAAAACCATACAATTAGACAAAAATTAAACAACCTAGTCCTGAATGACTTTTGGGTAAACAACGAAATTAAGGCAGAAATCAAGAAATTCTTTGAAACTAGTGAGAACAAAGATACAACATACTAGAATCTGTGGGACACAGTTAAAGCAGTGTTAAGAGGAAAGTTTATAGCACTAAACATCCCAATCAAAAAGTTAGAAAAATTTCAAATTAACAAGCTAGCATCACACCTAGAGGAACTAGAAAAACAAGAGCAAACCAGTCCCAAAGCTCAAAGAAAACAAAAAATAACCAAAATCAGAGCTAAACTGAATAAAATTGAGATGTGAATTACACAATCAGAAATGACAAAGAGGACATTACCTACAACTCCATAAGAATACAAAAAGCCCTCAGAGACTACTACAAACACCTCTATGTACACAAACTAAAAAACCTAGAGGAATTGAAAAAATTTCTGGAAACCTACAACCTCCCAATATCAAACCAGGAAGAAATTGAATTCCTGCACAGACCAATAACAAGCTCCAAACTTGAGACAGTAATAAAAAGCCTACCAATGAGGAAAAGCCTAGGACCAAACAGATTCACAGCTGAATTCTACCAGATATATAAAGAACAGCTGGTACCATTTCCACTGAAACTATTCCAAAACATTGAAGAAGAGCGCTTCCTCCTTAACTCATTCTATGATTCCAGCATCTTTCTGATACTAAAACCTGGCAGAAACACAACAACAAAAAAAGAAAACTTCAGGCCAATATCTTTGATGAAAATAGATGCAGAAATCCTCAACAAAATACTAGTAAACCAAATCTGGCAGTACATCAAAAAGCTTGTCTATCACAGTTAAGTAGACTTTATCCCTGAGATGCAAGTTTGATTCAACATACACAAATTGGTGAATGTAATTCATCACATAAGCAGAGCAAAAAATATATAAACCCAAATGATTATCTCAATATATGCAAAAGAGGCTTTCAATAGAACTCGACATCCATTCATATTAAAAACTCTCAATAAAATAGGTGTTGAAGGAACATAGCTTAAACTAATAAAAGCAATATATGACAAACCCACAGCCAACATCATACTAAATGGGCAAAAGTTGGAAGCATTCCCCTTGAAAACCAGCATAAGACAAAGATACCCTCTCCCTCACTCCTATTCAACATAGTATGGGAAGTTCTGGCCAGAGCAATCAGGCAAGAGAAAGAAATAAAGGGCATCCAAATAGGAAGAGAGGAAGGTAAACCATCTGTGTTTGCAGATGACATTCTTTTATATCTAGACAACCCCATAGTTTAAAAGCTCCTTCAGCTAATAAACAACTTCAGCAAAGTTTCAGGATACAAGATCAATGCACAAAAAATCACTAGCATTTCTATACACCAATGAGAGCTAAGCCAAGAGTCACATCAGGAACACAATTCCATTCACAATTGCCACAAAAAGAATAAAATACCTCAGAATATAGCAAAGATCTATATTGTAGATCTCTACAATGAGAGCTATAAAAAAATTTTCAAAGAAATCAGAGATAACCCAAACAAATGAAAAAATATTCCATGCTCATGAATAGGAAGAATCAATATTAATAAAAAGGCTGTACTGCCCAAAGTAATGTACAGATTCAATGCTATTCCCAACAAACTACCAAAGACATACTTCTCAGAACTAGCAAAAACTATTTTAATATTAATATGAAACCAAAAAAGAGCCTGAATAGCCAAGGCAATTTTAAGCAAAAAGAACAAAGCTGGAGGCATCATGTTACCCAATGTCAAACCATGCTACAGGGCTACAATAACCAAAACAACATAGTACTGGTACAAGAACAGACACATAGTCCATTGGAACAGAATAGAGAGCCCAGAAATAGGGTCACACACCTCCAATCATCTGATCTTCAGGAAAGCTGAAAAAAAACAAGCAATGGAAAAAGAACCCCCTATTCAATAAAAGGTGCTGTGATAAGTAGTTAGCCATACGCAGAAGATTGAGGCTGGACCCCTTCCTTACACCATATACAAAAATCAACTCAAGATGGATTAAAGACTTATGTGTAAAACTCAAAACTATAAAAACTCTGAAAGACAACCTCTGCAATACCATTCTGGACATAGGAACTGGCAAAGATTTCATGATGAAGACGCCAAAAGCATAGGTAACAAAAGCAAAAATTGACAAATAGGATCTAATTAAACTGAAGAGCTTCTGCACAGCAAAAGAAACTATCAACAGAGTAAACACACAGCCTACAGAATGCGAGAAAAATTTTGCAAACTATGCTTTGGACAAGGGTCTAATAGCCAGCATCTACAAGGAACTTAAACAAATTTACGTGAAAAAAAACACATAACCCCATTAAAAAGTGGGCAAAGGTCATGAACAGACACTTTTCTAAAGAAGATATACATGTAGCCAACAAGCATATGAAAAAATGCTCAGTGTCACTAATCATTACAGAAATGCAAATCAAAACTGCAATGAGATACCATCTCACACCAGTCAGAATGGCTATTACCAAAAAGTAAAAAAAAAAAAAAACAGATGCCAGTAAAGTTGTAGAAAAAAGAGAGCACTTATACACTGCTGGTAGGGAAGCAAATTAGTTCAGCCATTGTGGAAAACAATTTCGTGAGTTCTCAAAGAACTCAAAGCAGAATTACCATTCAACCCAGAAACCATATTATCGGGTATGGAGAGAAAGGAATATAAATCACACTACCATAAAGACATATGCACATGTATGTTCATCATCATACTATTCACAATAGCAAAGACAGGGAATCAACCTAAATGTCCATGAGCAATAGACTGGATAAAGATAATATGGTACATACACAGTAAATAATACTAACCAGTCATAAAGAAAGAATAAGATCACGTCCTTTGTAGCAACATGGATGGAGCTGGAGGCCATTATCCTAAGTGAACTAACACAGAACAGAAAACCAAATACTACATGTTCTCGCCCATAAGTGAGAACTGAGTACACATCAACACAAAGAAAGGAATAAGGGCCTACTCGAGGGTGGAGGGCGGAAGGCCAGGGGAGAGTGAGGATAAAAAATACCTGTCAGGTACTGTGCTTATTATTTGAGTGGTGAAACAGTCTGTACACCAAACTCCTTAACAGGCAAATTACATAGAAAACAGATCTGTCCATGTACCTCTGAACCTAAAATGAAAGTTAAAAAAGAAAACAAAATGAGATACCATCTCACACCGGTCAGAGTGGCTATGATTAATATTTAAAAGTCAAAAAAAAAACAGATGTTGGTGAGGCTGTGGAGAAAAGGGAACACTTACACACTGTTGGTGGAAATGTAAATTAGTTCAGCCGCTGTGGACAGCAATTGGCGATTTCTCAAAGAACTAAACGTAGAATGACCATTTGACCCAGCAGTCTCATTACTGGGTATATACCCAAAGGAAAATAAATCCTTCTACCAAGAAGACACATACAGTCTTTGTTCATAGCAGCACTATTTACCATAGCAAAGATGTGGAATCAACCAAATTGCCCATCAACAGTGTATTTGATAAAGAAAAAGTGGTACATATACACCATGGAATACTACACAGCCATAAAAAAGGACCAAAATTATATCCCTTGCAGGAACATGGATGAAGCTAGTGGCCATTATGCTAAGTGAATTAATACAGAAACAGAAAACCAAATATGGTATATTCTCACTTATAGGTGGAAGCTAAAGATAAATACTACAAATTAGTAGGATGGGGTGGGAGGGGGGCAAGGGTTGAAAAATTAACTATTGGGTACTATGCTCACTACCTGGGTGACAGGATCATCATATCTCAAACCTCATCATCACACGATATGCCCATATAACAAACCTGCACATGTACCCTCCTGAATCTAAAATACAATGTTAAATTACAAAAAAATGGTGGCGGGGCGGGGGAGGGCAATGTGTATTAGTAACCACTCATCTTTTTCTTTTTCTTTTTTTTCTTTTTTCAGACAGGGTCTCACTCTGTTGCCCAGGCTGGGGTGCACTGGTGTGATGATCATGGCTCACTGCAGCCTCCATCTCCATTTCTTGGGGTCTGGAGATCCTCCCACCTCAGCCTCCCAAATAGCTGGGACTACAGGCACACACCAGCATGCCAGCTAATTTTTGTCTGTTTTGTAGAAATGGGTTTTTTGATGTTGTCCATGCTGGTCTCGAGCTCCTGAGCTCAAGCGACCCTCCCTGCTCCTAAAGTGCTGGAATTACAGGTGTGAGCCACTGCATCCAACCACGACTCATCTTCCAAACACCTTTGTGGGGGTCATTTTCATAACCAGCTCAGACCCTAGGCCAGTAGATGGTGGCACATCTCTGGGCTGTGAGGCTGCCCTAAGGGAGGTACAGACTGCTTGGCTGAGGGCTCCTGGCTCCAGATTCCCTCAAGCGCCCATCCTGGCACCATCCTCCACAGAACTTGCTCTGTTCCAGAACACCAGGAGATGGGGCTGCCCTGCTAATGCCAGCCCTCTCCCTGTCAACGTTCAGCACAGAGGCCCAGGATGAAGACTCAAAGCTCCTGCCATCAAAGAATCAGGTTTCTTGTGAAGAAGGAGCCTGGTGTCCCATGAGAACCAGGCAGTGGGACAGAGCCTCAGGGGATGTTGGGGTGACAGCTTACACATTAGGGAGCAGCCAATTACATCATCCTCAGTAAGTGCAGTATGCCTTCAGGGTTGTTTTGCCAATATCCCCGTAATACAATTAACACTTTAATTTCATAATTATCAGATCATTCCTTTAAAAAGTTATATTCTATGCACAGCAATGTGAATATATTTAAACAATAGTGAACTGTATACTTAAAATTGTTAAGATTATAAATGTTATGTTTATTTTGCAACCATTTAAACGTACCTCACACTTTATATTAGGTAAAGAAATTTCCAGGCAACTATTGAAGCAGACTAGTTAACTGTATGTGTCAACCCTGCTGTACCCTTTATAACACATAGGCTTCCGTAAGCCAGCTTCCGGGAGACATATGAAACCCTCCCAACATCATGGTGGAAGTGCCATGTTCCCTGTAACATTGTCATTTGTTCTGTTGTATACTCCAAGCCCACAGTGGTATTTGTATGCAGGTTCATCACTATCATGGCTTCTTGATGGATTTTTTTCTTTTATCATCATATAACCTGCATTTGCATTGCTGTGCATGCTCTCAGCCTGAGATCAAATCATGTACCAAGTCACTACTGCAATAATTCTTTTCCTTGCTCTTTGACTAGTGATGTATGTGAGAGAACTGGACAAAGGCTTTTAAATGTGAACTACAGATTCCTATACTTGGCCATGATACTCTTGTTGGGGAGGGGGGTAAGTTTGTTCACTGTTCCCACAATGGGGAGAAATCTGACTTGGACAAATGATGATTCTGTGACTCAGAAAGAAAAATAGACTCAATATGAAGATCAAGGAGATTGAGAGTACATGGTGCAGATGGGTAGCGTGCTCCAGGTGGGTGAGGAGAGTGTGAGGGAGGACCCAGGTGAGGCTCTGGAGAGAGCATGGGAAGGAAGTCAGACTGTGCCTGTCTCCAGGGCCCCTGCCCGCCCTCCCTCTGAGCCTCTTTCTGCAGGAATTTCCTGTTCCTTGGCCTCCTTCATCTGTGCTGCCCTCTGGAGATACGCAGGTGCATTGAGTCATCCCAGTGGTGAGAATACCTCCCCAAGTCTGCACTTTGTTGTCAGCCTGGGTGGCAGTGCTGAGCCCTGCCCTCATTCCTTCCCCAAGCTGTGATCCAGGCCTGGACACTGGGGAGAAATGTCAAATGTGCAAGGTCCAGATGTACCCTCAGCAGAGATAAGGAAAGGAACTGCCAGTGCAGAACAATTGTCAATCTAAGCATGCAGCTTTGCAATTATCACAGCACTTTGACTCCATGAGGACAATTTGTCCAGTAAGTAATAAGCCTCTGGCGGCTGGATGGATGATGCTATACCCATCTGAGGAGTGGACAAGTGAGGCTCAGAAAGCTCAGGGAAGGGCGAAGGTGCAGAATCAGCTCCTCGTACAGCTGGACTGGGTCTCAGGTCTCCAAGTCTAGGACCACCCCTCCACCCCTACCCCCAACTCCCTGCATCTCTCGAAGAACCTAGGTGAATTCATTAAGTTCTGCCAGCTGCTGAAAGGGACAACAAGGATCTCAGGGGGTGGAAGCGTGAAATGTCATTTGTCACCCGTGACTCAGGTCTGAGAGGGTCAGCCAGAGGGTGAGGACTGTGCTGCAGGCAACTCTGCTGAGACCCACTCCTGTGAGTACCATCCATAGACTCCGAGTCCCACCTGGATGCTCCCTCCATCCTGCAGGCCTGGGAAGGAAGGGTATGCACCAACTCCTGGGAGTATCCTCGGCTTGGGCACGTCATCCTTCACGGCCGCCACATCCAAGGTCAGAGCTCAGCACAGGTCATATCCATGTCTAGCTATGCTCAGGAGAAAGTGACCTGGTGCTGAATGCATGGCATTGTTTCTGTCCCCAGCCCCCTCCTCTATTGCTGACTTCCAGCAGAGTGGGGTTCCTGGGACCATCCCCCAACTTTGCCAAACTTGTATCTCCAGTGGCTGAATCCAACTGCAAGTACCTGTACTAATTGTTTCCAAGTTCTTTGTCAGGAGGTTGCTCTGCTGGTGCAGCAGGTCCTAAGTTTTAAAGCAGCCTTGAAGGATGCCCAAGAGCAGTCTTCACCGTCAGCCCCAGAGCCCTAGAGCATCAGGTTGCTGATACTCAGGCAGGTGCTGTGGAGCCTTATGAGTCCCCGTGCAGCCGTGCCTTCTGTTCACTCAGCGCTTTTGCTTCCGGCAGCTCCTCCTTTTAGTCCTTGACGTGTCTGGTTTTGCTTCCCCACCCCACTGGCATGTCCAGGGATCATCTTCCACTCACACCCCTTGCCCTTCTGCTCTTATTTCAGGGTCTGACCCTGGGACACCCAAGGAAGTGGGTGCTCTCCTCTAGCCCACTGAGGCACTAGGGAGCAGTGGTGGCTGGACCTCATGCCCTGATCTTGCGCCCTGGGGTCCCTGATCTTTCTAACCCACCCCCGCGGTTACTGTTACTCTCCCTGGACAAGAGATGATTGAAACAGCTTCATCTGGAGGAGGTGAAGCCACATTTGGGAGGGACAGGTTGTAATGCCAGAGATGAGGCGTGGAGGGAGGAGTTTCCGCCTGAGCTCAAGAGTTTAAGGGCCAGAACTGGGTGCAGTAGGTTCCTGTGGGAGTCCAGGCTGGGAAGACTGGAGGCAGGGGTGCTTGCTGTGCCCTGAGCCATGTCGAGTCTGCTGCAGAGCAGGGCTTTGTCCTGGGCGCCACTGCTGCTTCTCTTCAGCTTCCAGCTCCTGGTTACTTATGCTTGGCGTTTCCAAGAGGAAGAGGAGTGGAATGACCAAAAACAAATTGCTGTGTATCTCCCTCCCACCCTGGAGTTTGCCGTGTATACATTCAACCAGCAGAGCAAGGACTGGTATGCCTACAAGCTGGTGCGTGTCCTGGATTCCTGGAAGGAGCAGGTTGGTGACCACGTCGTCTTCTTCCCTAGTGTTCAGCACAGGCTGCTGAGTGATGGGCAGGGGTGGGAGTGTGTGGGGCAGGGCTCAACCAGGACTCTTGCTTCACCATTTGTAGTCTAAACTTGTGTAAAATACAACCTCAGAAATTTGCTTTTTGTATTTATGAAAGATATACATTATAATTTTTTGAGTCCAGATCTACTCAATACTAGATATATTATTCATCCTCCATGATTTTTATGGCATCACTTAACTGAAGAATGACCTCAAAATAAGGAAAACTGAGCAAATGATGCATCAGGTGAGGAAATGGGTCACACAAAAAAATGTCCATAGACAGAAACTGAGAAACATTTCAAAGAAATTTAAAAAGAGATAGTTAGGAAAAGAGATAATCAGAATAAAACAAAGGGAAGAGAGAGACAGAGACAGATAGGCAGAAAGAAACAGAAAGAGAGACAGAGAGACAAAGACAACTGATAATTCAGAAGTAAAAAGGAAGCACCATCAGCTCCGGACGGCCGTGGTGAGGTCAGTTCTCTGATTTCCACCTGCTCTGGGCTCCTTGCTGCGTCCAAACTTAATGAGTTGAATGTTGTGTTACACTCTTCCTTAGTCCATGGTCCTTAATCCTAAAGTGTTCTCCTTTTAATAGAATCACTAAATGATTCAGGAATGTGTAGTTCATCCGGGCTGCAGGCATGAACAAATAAAATGCCCTCCTAGTGGAGAACTTCTGGTTTAGAGGGAGAAGGAGCATTGCTGTTCCTTTGCCAGCACCAAGAGCCTGAAAGAAGGGCAGAGGGACTCCAGTGCTGCACAGAGCTTAAGCTCTGGAAAGACTCTGTGCAAGGTCCTGGCTGGTTCTCTGCCCCCGGCCCTCTGGTGTGGAGCCTTCCACATGGCTTCCCAGATGTGGCAATCCCAGAGTCAGTTTAGGGGCTGAGAGGAATGCATGCATGGGGAGGGAGTCTATAAAGTGAAATGAAATGGAGTGGGAAGGAGAGCGAGGAGAACTTCAGAGTGCACTTTGCAATAGGGCAGATGGTGTTTCTGAAAGCCATTGTCCCAAGGGTGTGTGCCTGTGTGTAGTGGGAGTGCTGGGTGGCATTCTTGCATTCCTCTTGCTGGAGGTCAGGTGGAAGGTTGGACAACACACTCTAGATGAGGCTCCCTTGGCTGCAGGGCTGAGGTTACCCTGAAAACTCATGGAGAGCTAACACCTTCCCAAGCATGCAGCATGTGTCCTCTGAAAATGCAGCTGCAGGCTCACATGCCTGCTGGGAGTGAAGCTGGCTCTCATCATGGGAGACAAGGAGGTGAAGTTGGACATAGAGGATGCATTAATAGGGTTTGACAGCCTGTGTCTGTCCCAGGACCCACCACACATATTTTCTGTTTGCTCTTAACTCCTCAGTCTAGAGAAGGTCTCCGGGGTTTTACCTCCAGTGAGCTGATGCCAGGCCCATGCGCGAGCTCCCCAATGGAGGGGAGTGTCCCGGCCTCTTCCTACAAGGTCACATCTTCACAAGGAGTTACCTATGAGCAACTCAAAGAGTCTGTCCCCTTTAATCTTTTTTATTCAACAGGGTTACGATAAGATGACATTCTCCATGAATCTGCAACTGGGCCGAACCATGTGCGGGAAATTTGAAGATGACATTGACAACTGCCCTTTTCAAGAGAGCCCAGAGCTGAACAATGTAAGACAAGACACCAGCTTCCCTCCTGGACACAGCTGTGGATGTTGCATGGGGGGTGGTGTGGGCACAGGTGCAACTGACAAAGAGACGTAGAGGAGTGAGCCCGCAGCAGCCTCTACCAGGCTGATCTGCTTGTGCCTTAGTGGAGAGCACAGAGGGGCAGGCAGCCAGGGGTCCACTTGCAGGCTCCTGGCCAATTGGAGTTTCCTGCTTCTGCCACGTCACGCCACTGCAGCTGCCTGCACCCAGGGCACATGGCCTTCAGACTGCTCTTGTCCCCTGGGGTCCTAGTCTCCTAGTCCTGAGTAGAGACTGTCCCCTCTATGGTCGTCCTCCCCAGCCTTCCTCCGCTTTTTGAAGACAGAGCCTGGTGGGGATCCAACATCACCTCTCTCTGAGTGTGCGGTTCTCAGGGTCCCCCTCCCCTGACCCAGAGTCTGAGGCAGGTGGAGGCTGAGGAAGGGCCCCACTGCCTTCTTTTCCTGGTCCTGTTCTGGCTCCTGCTGAGCTGCAGTGCCTGCCCTGGGTACAAGGACACAATGAACCCTGACACTGTGCACAACACATCTAGCATTACTCCATCCCCTTATCAGAGGATTAGGTAATAGATTAAGTACTTGCTTAAATCTGAGAGCAGCTCCCTCTGGAACGGAGTGTGCCATTTTGTTTTTGGAGGATGAAAGACACTGCACAGCCTGGGTTTCCCTGGAGGCTGCTGGCTGGGGAGGAGGGTGATAATATAGGTGTTCCTTGGTCAGGAGGGGGCCACAGATCACCCTGGAAGTCTGGAACAGCCCAGAACTCAGGCTGGAGAGCCATACTTGGGGGCCAGAGCCCAGCCCTGGGAATGGGCAAGATTGAGATGGAACCTGTGTTGATAGCAGAAGCCACAAGCTTCTGCGTCCCAAGCCCCCACCCACTGTCCCTTCCTGTGCTTACTCCCTCAGACCCGCACCTGCTTCTTCACCATCGGAATAGAGCCCTGGAGGACACGATTTGACCTCTGGAACAAGACATGCTCAGGCGGGCATTCCTGAGTGGGTCCTAGCCACGGGACTGGCCACATGCTGTCCTCTCCTTTCCAGCACATCGGCAGTTCCTCCCCATGGCCCTTCAGTGCCTGAGCAGCTCTGTGCTTGTGCGATCTTACTTTCCACGTGTTAGGAGTTCATGCTGAGGTATTTTAGAAATTCTTTATTGTCTAAGTTTATCATGTAGTATACATCTTAACAATTAGCATTTTAAGAAGCTTTGTGTACGGTGATTCTGGAGGGAGGGGCCTGGGCAGTTGATGGAGTTATTCTCAGCAGGGCAGCCTCCTGGGCTCTCAGGGGTAAGTTTTTCTCCCCTGTTGGGCCTCCTGAGCCGCTTCCAGAGGTACAGCTAAGGTGCGTCTGAGCTGTAGTCTCAGGGCCCCTTGCAGGCTGCAGAGGGACAGTGAGGGTGGCCTCCCGGGGCACCGGATGTGCACATGGAGCAGGACAGGGGCTCGGGACCCCACACAGCACATGTGACATCAGCACTAATGCTCAGTGTCCATGTATACCTAGTGTGTTAGCTGAGAATAGCCAGCAGCTATGGACACCCAGTCCACATCTCCCAGACCAGGCTTCAGCAAGTATTTTCTGCAAAGATTTAAGGAGTAACTATTTTGGTCTTTGTAGGCTTATAGTCATTTTCTCAGCCACCCAGCACTGCCTTTGTATGTTGAAAGCAGCCATAGGCAATGCATAAAAAAATAAGAGCAGTCCTTTCCCAACAAGACTTTGTTTACAGATGGAGGCAACCAGACTGGGCTGCTTTTGGTCCTCGTGCCATGGCTGCCAACCCCTAAGGTCAAGTCTGAGAGTCACACTCCATCTTCAGGAGGGAGGCAGGTGAATGTCCCAGTCTCCCAGCCTCCTGG
>NW_022306531.1:0-11086 GCF_002776525.5 Piliocolobus tephrosceles | reverse complement strand
TGATGGGTGCTGACGAGTTGATGGGTGCAGCACACCAACATGGCACATGTATACATATGTAACCTGCACGTTATGCACATGTACCCTAGAACTTAAAGTATAATAAAAAAAAAAAAAAAAAAAAAGAAGTCCCTGAATAAGGCAAAAACTTGCAAGCGATGGGGTTAAGGACATATTACCCCAAAATATGTCACCTTGGCATTTGAGAAAATAGCTGAGGCAGGAGTTACTCTCTGACCTTCTCCTAGCCTCCTTCCCTGAAGCAAGGTCATAAGACCCACATCTTAGAAGTACCATTCCCATTCCCGGAAATAACAAATATTCTTGTCTGTGAAGACCCAGTGACACAGAGAAGAATCTGTACAAACCTGCCTTGCTAACCCACTTAGTCCAATCATACCTCTCCATGACTATCCACTTCTCCATTAAACCTAGCATACAATACACATAGGTTTACCTGTTCTTCAGATCTTCATTTCTTTATGAAGTCTCCCACGTCAGAGTAACTTTATAGTAAATAAACATTTGTGATTTTTCTCTTGTTGACCTCTTTTTTTTAATAGGGGCCTAAGCCAAAAGCCTAGCAATGGGTGAGAAAAGAAATCTTTTCTTCTCTACAAGCCTGTTTCCTTGTGCATAAAGTAGGAGAAGAGGATTGAACCCATTTAAGTCAAAAAATTATCTGATTCAAAAAGTACATTGGCCTAATTGTATTCATAAGCAATAAAAGTAGTACTGTACACATTTCAAGGTTCTGATTTTGTTTTTTAAAATAGCATTACCTTTGTGTGCCATGAAGATATGTAACAGTACAAATTTTAAATATATTTTGCTGTTATCAGTTTACTGTTTATTATTAGTTTACTATTTACATGATTATATATTTTGTTGCAAATGCTCTGTGTTTTCATAATTCTTCACAAGTGTGGGTCCTAGTCAATGCAATGGGACTTTCCCATTGGACCTATATGGAAAGCCACATAATTTTTTGTATTGTAAGAATGTACGATTTATACTCCCATACAAATACATACAGAACTACTGGCCTATCACTGAAGAATACCTAAAGGACTATCAATCAAGTTCTCAGTCTGCACCCAGCATAAAGAAAATTCCTTTTTCAATGAGAACTCTGAAGAAGCAGCCTTTTCATTGTTACTATTTCAATATCACTGTGGGAGGCAATGCTTGGACACTGACTGGGAACTACCTCCATAAGCATATGAATAAAGTAAGAGCTTTTTAAAGAACTTTCTAAGAGGATTTGCAAAAACAGACTTTAGGGGAATGAATATTACCTTCAATTTCAATAGGAGGCCATGTTATCATAATAAAAATAAGCTATTGGATCTTCTCACATATAATTTTAAGAGTTTTAAATAACAAAAGGCACTTAATACATCCGAAGATTAAATTACTGAGAAATCACATCTATTTTTAATCTTAAAAATTAGTATTTTAAAAGACATTTTCAGTGAACAGAAACAGAGTGCTATATTCAAGAGGAAAAGCTTAAAAATAATAATTCATTATTATTTTTATGTCCTTCAATTTTTAAGTTAATATGTCAAGAACAGCACATACACACATTCTTTCTACTAAACATTGTAATAATTATAAATCAGCGTGATTCAAGATATAACAGTTCTGCTTCTAAGTTTGGCTTAAATGGTAGAATATTTTTTAAATCCAGTTTAGCATATTATTCTTTTTAAAGTTCCTTTAAGAAATCTCTCAAAATAGATTCTTATTATACTGAATTTAACTTGAGTAACAAATGAGTAAAAAGGAGTTTGCAAACTGACAACTTGTTTATAGTTTTTATAGATAGAGCTTAAACTAGTCAGGATCTTACAAAACTTCTGAGAACTTAGGAAAACCAAATAGGATTTGTGTTGCTTCTGTGTAAGCAAATCTTTGTAAATTTGTTCTTGTCTCTTTGTGACAGATGATGGCAAACAGCCAAACGGTACTTTTCCCTACCAGGGTGGCATTTCCTGGCAGCTTAATAACCCATTTTTAGGGTTTCTTCCACTCATAGAGAACATCTTGTCTTCAGTCTTCCCCTTAGCAAGAAAAGTGAACATCTCATTTTTATTAACTTTTTTGTCTCACCCCAACCAGTTAAGAGTTGATGGTGAAATATCTGACAACTGAGCAAATAGAAATCAGTTTTGATCTCTAATGCCTAACCTTTACTTGGCCCTTAATACTGCCTTGCAATTTTACACTCCTATAGTCAACTCACTCTCCTATATTCACAATAATTATTTCAAACTTCTACTCATCTCTTATACTTTCATGACTTTGCATCCTCCCTTAAAAAAAAAAAAAAGCATCAAGCAAAAAATTTATTTAACCCTTCAACTTCCTGCACCAAATCAATGCTACAACTCCCCTATATTCTTTCTGATCTGTAAAAATGGAGGAAATGTTTCCTCTTACATGCAAAGTCAGTGTCTCCACTATTCTGCCATTTATTCCTTTATATATTTCCAGGAATCTTATACTTTTTGCTCAAATTTTAACTGTTTTCAGTAAGCAAAATATTCAAATGTCTAAAATTTCAAAAATTACAAAGGGATTATGATAGAAAATTTCTTTTTTATTTTTAGCCCCAGTAATCTACCTTCTCTGAGGGGCAGGTGTCCTGCCAGAGATATTCTATGCACACCTAAGTAAATCCATATAAATATTTTTTTCTCAAGCTTAAAAAAAAAAAGCAACGCACTTTATACACTGTGGTATATCTTGCTTTTTTCACCTAAAATATATCTTAGACACAATATTAATTCACAAAGTATTGATTCATTCTTTTTAAATTGCATAATATAAACTATGAATGTTGCATAATTTATTTAATCTGACCCTACTGATGGACATTTACATTGTCTCCAAACTTTTACTATTATAAGCAACATTGCAATGAGTTTTTGTACATTATTTCACATATCTAAAAATATATTTACGAGTTAAATTCCTATTAATGGGATTACTTGGCTAAAGGGTAAACGCAATTGCAATTTTGATAAATATTGCCAAATTATTCTCCATAGAGATCAAACCAAATGACAGTCCCACCAAAAATGTATGAGAGTGTAGGGGCCATGGGAAACCTTCCCCTTTGCCCTCTGAAGGTTTGCTGAAAATCACTAAGAGGCAGACTAATAGGAGAAAAGGTATATAAAATTATTTGATTATACTTTTATGTATATGAGTGCTTTCAGAATGAATATCCAAAGAAACAGGGAAAACTGTCTATTTTTATGCTTAGGTTAAATGTAGTATGTACAGCCATGTAGAAATATGACTAGACACAAAAGATATGATCTAATGCTAATAGATTGAATGGGGAAACCCAGTAAGGTCTGTCTGCCTAGATTCTTGACCTCTCATGCATTTCTTCCTTCTAGATATGGGGCAGGACCCTCTCTGGAATGGAAGTCTTATAATCTACAATCAAACAAGACAAGTCAGATAATTTTTTATGGTCAATTTTCACACAGAAAATGGGGACACTGGGGCAAACTGGAGTAATATTTTTAAGTTTTATGGCTGGTTTTAGGGGAAAGGGGCTCTGGTTTCTGTGATCTGCCTTGGGAAAGATGGATTCTAGTTTCTGTGGCTAACCTCAAGGAAGAATGAAAGGCCAGAGACAGGAAGATAGGAAAAGGTCAAAGAAACACCTTTGCTTCTGAGGTTACTCCTGAAGCCTTCATTTTGGGGTGTTTTCTAAGCCCCAACAAGCAGTAAAACTCACCCAACATAAGGTCATCACAATGGTTTTGCTGATTTCATAATATAATTTTAATTAACATTTGGCCTATTATAAGATTGAGCCTCTTCAAATATTTAAAATCCATTTGTGATTCCTTTTCTATGTTCATATCCTTTTCCTATTTTATCATGTTATATTTTTAGAGAATTGAATTGTAGACATTATTTATATGTAAAGATGGCTTTTTTAATGTGTGTTGTATTTTTTTTTTTTTTTGCCATGCAGGAAATTTTTTATAATCAGATTTATTAAAGTTTTACTTTGATGGATTTTGGTTTTTGTTATATACTTGGAAAATCCTTTTTTAATCCATGATTACAAAAAACCTTATGGTTTCTTCTATTACTTTTGTAATTTATATTTTGAAGTTTTCTTCAAATAAATTTTACACATTTCTTGTTAAGATCATTTCTAGGTATTTTATCATCTTCATTGGTATTGTAAGTGGACTTTGTCTTTTATTAGATCTCCCAACTCACTGTTGTTTCAATATATGAGGGCTGCTAATTTCTGTATACAAATTTTTTAGTCAGTCACCTTACTGAATTCTGATCTTAAAAGGTATTTAGTTAATTGTCTTAAGATTTTCACAAATATAATTATATTACCTGCAAATCATAACAATCTAAACCTCTTCCTTTCTCATATTTAAACCTCAAAATTATTTTTTCATTTTCTATGTTTGGCATCCTCAGAATAACGTTAGACTATACTGTAATAGTAAGCATTATTGTCTTGTTACTCAGGTAATCTCATATCTTAAAACACCTTCTAACTTCCTAATATTATTAGCTTCTCCCTACTTGCTAGATCTTTCTAATCCTGAAAAACTCTCTGTGGATGTCATGCTGACTTTTAGTCACTGCTCTCTCACCTTTCTTTTAAATGTCTTGGAAAAGTTATCTACAATTGACCCTTGAACAACATGGGTTTGGACTCCATGGGTTCACTCATATATGGATTCTCTTCTGCCTCTGCTAACTTTGAGACAGCAAGACCAACCCCTCCTCTTCCTCCTCCTCCTCCTCCTCAGCCTACTTAATGTGAAAATGATGAGGATGGAGACCTTTATGATGATCCACTTCCACTTAATGAATAGTAAGTATACTTTATCTTCCTCATGATTTTCTTAATAACATTTTCTTTTATCTGGGTTAGTTTCTTGTATATCATACATTTAACGTACAAAATACATGTAAATCAATTATGTTATCAGTATGCCAACAGTAGGCTATTAGTAGTTAAGTTTTGGGAAGTCAAAAATTACATGTGGAATTTTGACTGTGCAGAGAGTCAGCACCCCTAACTCCTGCATCATTCAAATGTCAACTGTACTCTTTTTCTTCTCAAATTCTCATCTTCCATTTATTCCACCATTAGTTTCAACCTAGCTTCTGTTTCCATTACTAGGTAGGTCAGGTGCACTGGCTTGTAAATAATGCAGCCCTCAAGAAAGTCTTTTGTGGTGGTGACAGTTGCAGGGAAACTGAGTTTCAGAAGTGACCATGGCAGCAGTGTAAAAAGTGGTGTCTAATGAATAGTTCAAGTCTTCTCCCTGCTGCCAAATGTGACAGCTAGTGTCCACTGGCTGCATCAATAGTATCTTCTCTTGATTACTTCTGCAACATGGTTTTGTGCGTTGTTTCTCACTGCTGGACTCTAATGTGGTTTACCACACCTTTCAGAGATTTAATAAATTAACTAACTTCTTTTAAACAAATTCAGTGTCTGTTTATATTAGCAACTGTTCGGTTTCTGCTACTTGCTCTTGCTGAGATTACCAATGTATTCATTCAATCATAGTATTCAACATAATTATTTCCTCTTTCTAGAAATATTCTTGTCCCTCTGTTTCTATGATGCTACATTTTAATTTCCTTTTTCCCCTCTGGCCACTTTTCATTTTCTTTTTCTGGCACTACCTTTTCTTCAGCATGTCATTTAAATATTCCCATTTCTCAGGATTAGACCTTATTCTTCTCACAATATGCTCATGTCCTAACAGATCTCACATATTTACATGGCTGGAAATATAATCAATTTGCTGATGACTTCTAAACTTGCTTCCCAGCATAGATTGATGTTAGGAGTTCTACATCTACATATATAACTGTACTCAGCATAGCTGCTTGTATATCTCATATGCAACTCGAACTCAAAGTTACGATACTTGCCCCTAAAATTGTCTTATCTCAGTGAATTACCTCATCATCTACCCAGTGCTCATGTCAGAAATCTTAGCGTCATCCTTCACTTTTCCCATCTTACCCCCTAAATCCAACCAAGCCCCTAGTCCTATCAATTTCTTTTCAGCTCTGTCAACTTCTCCACTTTTTCACTTTGGATCTAACTACCATTATTTATTATTTGAATTCTTATATCCACTCTTGAATTCACTCTTATTTTCACCAAATCCATTCTCTTTATGGCAATCAAATTGCTATTTTTAAAAATGGAAAACTGATGATATCTCTTCTCTATTGCAAATCTTTCAATGGGTTCCCATTGCTATTACAATGAAATCCAATATACTTCATACAACCCATAAGAATATCCTTTACCTGGTCCCTTTTGACCTCATTGGGCTCTTACGCCATTATTCTATCCTGTATTAGTCACTGTACATCCGGAAAAACAGAATCCAAGAACCATTTCAATGAATGAAATATTACCTGGAGATCAGGAAGCTGTTATCCCCTTCCACTAGCCTTTACTTCCCTTTGATATGTTGGAGGCACTGTGCCTTTTCCTGCTGCCTTGTAACAGAAATTAATATGAAATGTGTTTACCAAAGACTTAACAAAATGTAGTTTGAAGGCTTTCAGCTCCTGTGATTGAGAGGGGATCAAATAAAAGGCACATGTTCCTACTCTAATTTTTCAAATTAACCAAACTTGGCTTTTAAACCACTCTATCAAGACACACACATACACACGCACACATACACACACACACACACACTTTTCAAAGGGTTATCCTTTGAGTCTTAGCCTAAACAACAACAGTTCATCAACAAAGCTATTTTTGTTTCCAACATATTAATTTTGTTCCGTCCATATGTATCCTGTGGTACCCTGTGCCTTTCCTCGTAACATTCATAAAATTGAGACTAAATAATTAAATGGTGATATTCATTTAATATCTACCACTCATGCCAAACTGAAAAGTCATAGAAATGAAAGACATATATGCCTTATTCATTGCTACAACTCCACTGGATGGAGCATGAAGATGTGGAATAAATACTTGCTGAATATATGCAGTGTATCTTCTATTAGAGTACACAAAAGGGCAGTTCCTTCATTTATTGTTAATAATCTCTTCAGCGACAAAAACTGTTTGGAATGGTTATTTTACCATAGACAAAAGAGTCCGTTTCTCAGGGATTTCTCTTATGTCATACAGAAATTTACCAAAAAGTGACATATTCATTGTGATGATTAATTTTAGGTGTCAACTTGACTGGACTAAGGAATACCCACAGAACTTGTAAAGCAATACTTCTGGGTGTGTTTGTGAGGGTGTTTCCAAAGGAGACTGGCCTGTCAGTCAGTGGACAGAGTGGAGAAAATCTGCCTCCATGTGGGCAGGCACCATCCAACTGGCTGGAGGCCCAATAGAACAAAAAAGGACAGAAAAAGATTTCCCCTGTCTCTCTCTTGGAGGTTGGATGCTCTCCTTTCTCTGTCCTTGAACATCAGAACTCCAGGCTCTCCAGCCTAAGGACTCCAGGACTTATACAAGTGGCAACCCCACCTTGGGTTCTCAGGCCTTTGATGTCAAACTGAGAATTACACCATCCACTTCCCTGGTTCCAAGGCTTTTAAACTTATACCAAGCCATGATGCTGGCATTCCAAAATCTTCAGCTTACAGATAGCCTATGGTGGGATTTCTCAGCTTCCATAATCACATGAGTCAATTCTTCTAATAAATCCTATCTATCTATCTATCTATCTATCTATCTATCTATCTATCTATCTATTATGTACCTATCCATTTATCTATAAATCAATCATACATCTACCTATTTACCTACCTACTTACCTACCTATATATCCTATTGGTTCTATATCTCTGGAAAACCCTGACTAATATAATTGTAATGGAAGCATGAATGCCTAGATATTTTTCAGTAATCTAATGTATTTCACATTAATTTAAGTAACCATGAAGATAGTTATGAAAATAGATAGGAAAGGAGTCCAAAAAAAAAAAGGAAAAATTAGAGAGCAAAGATTCCCTCTAATCTTGAGGTTCTAGCACATCTAGTTATAGTAACACAACAAAATCCGTGAAAACAGATTTTCACAGATTTGAAGACAACAAAATATAAAAACAATGAAATCTGTAATCTTAGCACATTGGGAGGTTAAGGTGGGAGTCCAGGAGTTAGAGACCAGCCTGGACAACATGGCAAGACCCTGTCTCTACAAAAAATTTAAAAAATTAGTTGGACATGGTGGGGCATACCTTGGTATCAGCTACTGGGAATATGAAATCAACAAAATCTGCTTACCCAAATATTCACATACATTTTATGCCATAATGATATTTTCAAATAGTGAATGGCAACAGCTGAGCATTAAAGTATTTCATTATGAAAGAAATAGAACTGATTCCCTTGACAAGCTGGCTGATAGTGCTCCAATTTAATTCTATCTATTAGGTCAACTCCTTTGGCTCTTTATTCCCATAACAAAAAGACTCTAGGGTAGAAGAGGGCAGCTGAGCTATCAGCAGTCTGTTATCTTTGAAGCTGGGTTCCTGATTCTGAAATTAGATTTTAGGAATTCTAATATTCAGTGTTGGGTCTATTTTTAAGAGGTGAGTTATATCTATGCTCTTCCATCTTCAGCTGCTTATAATCATTTATATGTTCTGATTTGTGGGGGAGGGTGGAGATAACGCTACAGTCAACGAACTTTGAAAATATTGCTGAGAGAGAGGAAAGGGTGACAAGAGAAGTTACATTAGTGTTGGTAGAAAAGCTGAGGACAGACTGGCTTGTCTGTCATAATATAAAAGAATCTTGGAAGATGTCTGGAGTCCAGGGTCTAAAACCCTTTGTGGTCTTTGGAATAGCAAGCTCTGTGCCAAAGAGTGGAAGGCTGCCCTGCCGCATCACAAATCTAAGCCCAGGGCATAACATCCCTCCTGGTTTGGATGGAATCCAAGGCTCAGGGCATAAAACCCCTCGTGGCCTCTGGAATATGCACAGACTTGTTGGTTGCTCTCTCAGGCTCATTAACATGTTTTCCATTATCTCAGGTAGCAGAGCATATTACATATGCATCAAAGAAAATGCTAAACCATCACAGCTACACTTGATGCACCACTACCTGTCTACCACCACGTCCTCACGTCTCACCTGTTTACCCCCACATCCACAGGTCCTCACCACCTGCTTCTTTGATCAACAATAAATAATGTGGGCTCCCAGAGCTTAGGGCCTTTGCAGCGTCCATACCAGCATTCGCCCCCTGGATCCACCTTATGTACTCTTAACTTTTCTTTTCTCATTCCTTTGACTCTGTCAGACTTTGTAGCCCCAATGGCCTGGTGTTGGGTCTGATCGCCCCAACACATTAGAAGGCAATTGATGCAGTTCATCTAGGAATGCTTTTTTCTCAGAGAAATAAGAAGCAGTGTTATCCAATGAGAGTGTACACGCTAAGGAAATGGATGGAGGCTTGAGGAGAAAGGGAAAAATGTGAAGCAGTCACTGCAAAGGCTTCAAAAAGATGACTATAGATTCTTGCATAGCTTTGAGAACCTAAAGAGAAGTCTGATACCATGAAATATCAGGAATTATAATTGGCACCTTGTTGAGATTTTATGCAGCTACTCCTGATAGGTATGGCAGGAGTGCTGAATGCCATTAGTGAGGGTTAGCAAGGCACACAAGGGCTGATGAGCACGTTATTGAAAAGTTTACTATGAAGTCCAGTCTGAATATAAAGGAAGAAAAGCTAAATGCGAGTAATGGATTTGGAGATAAGTATTAGAAGACAAAAATTGGAAGACAAAGATAAATTTAACAGTGATGATAAATTGGTAGGGAAATAGCAGGCTAGGATAGAAAAAAACTCTTAAATGAGAAATTCCTAATGAGACTAGAGGTTCTCAGGAGATTGAAAACAATGATTTTGTCAAGGACTTCAAGTAGAAGCAGAATTTTAAAAATAGACACAGAATTCCAAAGGTGGGGGAGGGGGGTTGTTTTTTTTTTTTTTTTTTATTATACTTTAAGTTCTAGGGTACATGTGCATAACGTGCAGGTTACATATGTATACATGTGCCATGTTGGTGTGCTGCACCCATCAACTCGTCAGCACCCATCAATTCATCATTTATATCAGGTATAACTCCCCAATGCAATCCCTCCCCCCTCCCCCCTCCCCATGATAGGCCCCAGTGTGTGATGTTCCCCTTCCCGAGTCCAAGTGAGCTCATTGTTCAGTTCCCACCTATGAGTGAGAACATGCGGTGTTTGGTTTTCTCTTCTTGTGATAATTTGAAGAAGGGCTACAAACAATGGTCTAGAAGTAGATTACCCAATCCTGTTTCAAGCAACATGTGTTGAAGAAAGTGGAATAAACAGAAGCTTTCTTTTAGAAAAGGCTGCAGAAGATCTTAAATGTTAAAGTAAAAATTCATGTTTCATTTAGTTTGAGAAGGTAGACTGAGATGTTTGTTTACGGTGGAACAGGGTCCTAAAGGGCCTTATGAGGAAAACAAAGAGACTACTTAGGAATGGAGTGGGCCTAGGGCCTAGGGAAGCAAGCTAGATAACGTAGTTAGAAATAAACAGAATTTTGATTTCCCAGGCAAGATGGCCAAATAGGAACAGCTCTGGTCTGCAGCTCCCAGTGAGGTCAACACAGAAGGCGGATGATTTCTGCATATCCAACTGAGGTACCCGGTTCATCTCACTGGGACAGGTTAGACAGTGGGTGCAGCCCACAGAGGGTGAGTTGAAGCAGGGTGGGGCGTTGGCTCATCTGGGAAGTGCAAGGGTTGGGGAACTCCCTTCCCTAGTTAGGGGTAGCCATAACAGAGTGTGCCAAGAGGGATGGTGCTATCCAGTCCAGATACTACGCTTTCCCCACAGTCTTTGCAACCCACAGACCAGGAGATTCCCTTGGGTGCCTACAGCACAATGGCCCTGGGTTTCTTTTTTTTTTTTTTTTTATTATACTTTAAGTTCTGGGGTACATGTGCATAACGTGCAGGTTTGAGGTTTGTTACATATGTATACCTGTGCCATGTTGGTGTGCTGCACCCATCAACTCGTCAGCACCCATCA
>NW_022306530.1:0-3528 GCF_002776525.5 Piliocolobus tephrosceles | reverse complement strand
GTTTTTAGCATGAAGGGCTGTTGAATTTTGTTGAAGGCCTTTTCTGCATATATTGAGATAATCATGTGGTTTTTGTCTTTGGTTCTGTTTTTATGCTGATTTATGTTTATTGATTTGTGTATGTTGAACCAGCCTTGCATCCCAGGGATGAAGCCCACTTGATCATGGTGGATAAGCTTTTTGATGTGCTGCTGAATTTGGTTTGCCAGTATTTTATTGAGGATTTTTGCATCAATGTTCATCAGGGATATTGGTCTAAAATTCTCTTTTTTTGTTGTGTCTCTGCCAGGCTTTGATATCAGGATGATGTTGGCCTCATAAAATGAGTTAGGGAGGATTCCCTCTTTTTCTATTGATTGGAATAGTTTCAGAAGGAATGGTACCAGCTCCTCCTTGTACCTCTGGTAGAATTCAGCTGTGAATCCATCTGGTCCTGGACTTTTTTTGGTGGGTAGGCTATTAATTATTGCCTCAATTTCGGAGCCTGCTATTGGTCTATTTAGGGATTCAACTTCTTCCTGGTTTAGTCTTGGAAGAGTGTAAGTGTTCAGGAAATTATCCATTTCTTCTAGATTTTCTAGTTGATTTGCGTAGAGGTGTTTATAGTATTCTCTGATGGTAGTTTGTCTTTCTGTGGGGTCAGTGGTGATATCCCCTTTATCATTTTTTATTGCATCTATTTGATTCCTCTCTCTTTTCTTCTTTATTAGTCTTGCTAGCGGTCTGTCAATTTTGTTGATCTTTTCAAAAAACCAGCTCCTGGATTCATTGATTTTTTGGAGGGTTTTTTGTGTCTCTATCTCCTTCAGTACTGCTCTCATCTTAGTTATTTCTTGCCTTCTGCTAGCTTTTGAATGTGTTTGCTCTTGCCTCTCTAGTTCTTTTAATTGTGATGTTAGGGTGTCAATTTTAGATCTTTCCAGCTTTCTCTTGTGGGCATTTAGTGCTATAAATTTCCCTCTACACACTGCTTTAAATGTGTCCCAGAGATTCTGGTATGTTGTGTCTTTGTTCCTATTGATTTCAAAGAACATCTTTATTTCTGCCTTCATTTTGTTATGTACCCAGTAGTCATTCAGGAGCGGGTTGTTCAGTTTTCATGTAGTTGGGCGGTTTTGATTGAGTTTCTCAGTCCTGAGTTCTAGCTTGATTGCACTGTGGTCTGAGAGACAGTTTGTTATAATTTCTGTTCTTTTGCATTTTCTGAGGAGTGCTTTCCTTCCAACCATGTGGTCAATTTTGGAATAAGTGCAATGTGGTGCTCAGGAGAATGTATATTCTGTTGATTTGGGGTGGAGAGTTCTGTAGATGTCTATTAGGTCCGCTTGGTGCAGAGCTGAGTTCAATTCCTGGATATCCTTGTTAACTTTCTGTCTCATTGATCTGTCTAATGTTGACAGTGGGGTGTTAAAGTCTCCTGTTATTATTGTATGGGAGTCTAAGTCTCTTTGTAAGTCTCTAAGAATTTGCTTTATGAATCTAGGTGCTCCTGTATTGGGTGCATATATATTTAGGATAGTGAGTTCTTCCTGATGAATTGATCCCTTTACCATTATGTAATGGCCTTCTTTGTCTCTTTTGATCTTTGATGGTTTAAATCTGTTTTATCAGAGACTAGGATTGCAACCCCTGCTTCTTTTTGTTTTCCATTCGCTTGGTAGATCTTCCTACATCCCTTTATTTTGAGCCTATGTGTGTCTCTGCATGTGAGGTGGGTCTCCTGAATACAGCAAACTGATGGGTCTTTTTTTTTTTTTTTATTATACTTTAAGTTCTAGGGTACATGTGCATAATGTGCAGGTTTGTTACATATGTATACATGTGCCATGTTGGTGTGCTGCACCCATCAACTCGTCAGCACCCATCAATTCATCATTTATATCAGGTATAACTCCCCAATGCAATCCCTCCCCCCTCCCCCCTCCCCATGATAGGCCCCAGTGTGTGATATTCCCCTTCCCGAGTCCAAGGGAGCTCATTGTTCAGTTCCCACCTATGAGTGAGAACATTCGGTGTTTGGTTTTCTGTTCTTGTGATAGTTTGCTAAGAATGATGGTTTCCAGCTGCATCCATGTCCCTACAAAGGACGCAAACTCATCCTTTTTTATGGCTGCATAGTATTCCATGGTGTATATGTGCCACATTTTCTTAATCCAGTCTGTCACAGATGGACATTTGGGTTGATTCCAAGTCTTTGCTATTGTGAATAGTGCCGCAATAAACATACGTGTGCATGTGTCTTTGTAGCAGCATGATTTATAATCCTTTGGGTATATACTCAGTAGTGGGATGGCTGGGTCATATGGTACATCTAGTTCTAGATCCTTGAGGAATCGCCATACTGTTTTCCATAATGGTTGAACTAGTTTACAATCCCACCAACAGTGTAAAAGTGTTCCTATTTCTCCACATCCTCTCCAGCACCTGTTGTTTCCTGACTTTTGAATGATTGCCATTCTAACTGGTGTGAGATGGTATCTCATTGTGGTTTTGATTTGCATTTCCCTGATGGCGAGTGATGATGAGCATTTTTTCATGTGTCTGTTGGTTGTATGAATGTCTTCTTTTGAGAAATGTCTGTTCATATCCTTTGCCCACTTTTTGATGGGTTTGTTTGTTTTTTTCTTGTAAATTTGTTTGAGTTCTTTGTAGGTTCTGGATATTAGCCCTTTGTCAGATGAGTAGATTGCAAACATTTTCTCCCATTCTGTAGGTTGCCTGTTCACTCTGATGGTAGTTTCTTTTGCTGTGCAGAAGCTCTTTAGTTTAATCAGATCCCGTTTGTCAATTTTAGCTTTTGCTGCCGTTGCTTTTGGTGTTTTAGACATGAAGTCCTTGCCCATGCCTATGTCCTGAATGGTACTACCTAGGTTTTCTTCTAGGGTTTTTATGGTATTAGGTCTCTAATCCTAATAAGTCTCTAATCCATCTTGAATTAATTTTCGTATAAGGAGTAAGGAAAGGATCCAGTTTCAGCTTTCTACTTATGGCTAGCCAATTTTCCCAGCACCATTTATTAAATAGGGAATCCTTTCCCCATTTCTTGTTTTTCTCAGGTTTGTCAAAGATCAGATGGTTGTAGATGTGTGGCATTATTTCTGAAGGCTCCGTTCTGTTCCATTGGTCTATATCTCTGTTTTGGTACCAGTACCATGCTGTTTTGGTTACTGTAGCCTTGTAGTATAGTTTGAAGTCAGGTAGCGTGACGCCTCCGGCTTTGTCCTTTTGACTTAGGATTGTCTTGGCAATACGGGCTCTTTTTTGGTTCCATATGAACTTTAAAGCAGTTTTTTCCAATTCGGTGAAGAAACTCATTGGTAGCTTGATGGGGATGGCATTGAATCTATAAATTACCTTGGGCAGTATGGCCATTTTCACAATATTGATTCTGCCTATCCATGAGCATGGTATGTTCTTCCATTTGTTTGTGTCCTCTTTTATTTCACTGAGCAGTGGTTTGTAGTTCTCCTTGAAGAGGTCCTTTACATCCCTTGTAAGTTGGATTCCTAGGTATTTTATTCTCTTTGA
>NW_022306529.1:509-3760 GCF_002776525.5 Piliocolobus tephrosceles | reverse complement strand
AAGAATTTTAAACCCAGAATTTCATATCCAGCCAAACTAAGTTTCATCAGTGAAGGAGAAATAAAATCCTTTACAGATAAGCAAATGCTTAGAGATTTTGTTACCACCAGGCCTGCCTTACAAGAGACCTTGAAGGAAGCCCTAAACATGGAAAGGAACAACCAGTACCAGCCATTGCAAAAACATGCCAAAATGTAAAGACCATCGAGGCTAGGAAGAAACTGCATCAACTAACGAGCAAAATAACCAGTTAATATCATAATGGCAGGATCAAGTTCACACATAACAATATTAACCTTAAATGTTAATGGACTAAATGCTCCAATTAAAAGACACAGACTTGCACACTGGATAAAGAGTCAAGACCCATCAGTCTGCTGTATTCAGGAGACCCATCTCACATGCAGAGACATACATAGGCTCAAAATAAAGGGATGGAGGAAGATCTACCAAGCAAATGGAGAACAAAAAAAAGCAGGGGTTGCAATCCTAGTCTCTGATAAAATAGACTTTAAACCATCAAAGATCAAAAGAGACAAAGAAGGCCATTACATAATGGTAAAGGGATCAATTCAACAGGAAGAGCTAACTATCCTAAATATATATGCACCCAATACAGGAGCACGCAAATTCATAAAGCAAGTCCTTAGAGACTTACAAAGAGACTTAGACTCCCATACAATAATAATGGGAGACTTCAACACTCCGCTGTCAACGTTAGACAGATCAACAAGACAGAAAGTTAACAAGGATATCCAGGAATTGAACTCATCTCTGCACCAAGCGGACCTAATAGACATCTATAGAACTCTCCACCCCAAATCAACAGAATATACATTCTTCTCAGCACCACATTGCACTTATTCCAAAATTGACCACATAATTGGAAGTAAAGCACTCCTTAGCAAATGTACAAGAACAGAAATTATAACAAACTGTCTCTCAGACCACAGTGCAATCAAACTAGAACTCAGGACTAAGAAACTCAATCAAAACCATTCTACTACATGGAAACTGAACAACTTGCTCCTGAATGACTACTGGGTACATAACGAAATGAAGGCAGAAATAAAGATGTTCCTTGAAACCAATGAGAACAAAAATACAACATACCAAAATCTCTGGGACACATTTAAAGCAGTGTGTAGAGGGAAATTTATAGCACTAAATGCCCACAAGAGAAAGCTGGAAAGATCTAAAATTGACACTCTAACATCACAATTAAAAGAACTGGAGAAGCAAGAGCAAACACACTCAAAAGCTAGCAGAAGGCAAGAAATAACTAAGATCAGAGCAGAAATGAAGGAGATAGAGACACAAAAACCCTCCAAAAAAATCAATGAATCCAGGAGTTGGTTTTTTGAAAAGATCAACAAAATTGACAGACTGCTAGCAAGACTAATAAAGAAGAAAAGAGAGAAGAATCAAATAGACGCAATAAAAAATGATAAAGGGGATATCACGACCAACCCCACAGAAATATAAACTACCATCAGAGAATACTATAAACACCTCTATGCAAATAAACTAGAAAATCTAGAAGAAATGGATCATTTCCTGGACACTTACACTCTTCCAAGACTAAACCAGGAAGAAGTTGAATCCCTGAATAGACCAATAGCAGGCTCTGAAATTGAGTCAATAATTAATAGCCTACCAACCAAAAAAAGTCCAGGACCAGATGGATTCACAGCTGAATTCTACCAGAGGTACAAAGAGGAGCTGGTACCATTCCTTCTGAAACTATTCCAATCAATAGAAAAAGAGGGAATCCTCCCTAACTCATTTTATGAGGCCAACATCATCTTGATACCAAAGCCTGGCAGAGACATAACAAAAAAAGAAAATTTTAGACCAATATCCCTGATGAACATCGATGCAAAAATCCTCAATAAAATACTGGCAAAACGGATTCAGCAGTACATCAAAAAGCTTATCCACCATGATCAAGTGGGCTTCATCCCTGGGATGCAAGGCTGGTTCAACATTCGCAAATCAATCAACGTAATCCAGCATATCAACAGAACCAAAGACAAGAACCACATGATTATCTCAATAGATGCAGAAAAGGCTTTTGACAAAATTCAACAGCCCTTCATGCTAAAAACTCTCCATAAATTTGGTATTGATGGAACGTACCTCAAAATAATAAGAGCTATTTATGACAAACCCACAGCCATCATACTGAATGGGCAAAAACTGGAAAAATTCCCTTTGAAAACTGGCACAAGACAGGGATGCCCTCTCTCACCACTCCTATTCAACATAGTGTTGGAAGTTCTGGCTAGGGCAATCAGGAAAGAGAAAGAAATCAAGGGTATCCAGTTAGGAAAAGAAGAAGTCAAATTGTCCCTGTTTGCAGATGACATGATTGTGTATTTAGAAAACCCCATTGTCTCAGCCCAAAATCTCCTTAAGCTGATAAGCAACTTCAGCAAAGTCTCAGGATACAAAATTAATGTGCAAAACTCACAAGCATTCTTATACACCAGTAACAGACAACCAGAGAGCCAAATCATGAATGAACTTCCATTCACAATTGCTTCAAAGAGAATAAAATACCTAGGAATCCAACTTACAAGGGATGTAAAGGACCTCTTCAAGGAGAACTACAAACTACTGCTCAGTGAAATAAAAGAGGACACTAACAAATGGAAAAACATACCATGCTCATGGATAGGAAGAATCAATATCGTGAAAATGGCCATACTGCCCAAGGTAATTTATAGATTCAATGCCATCCCCATCAAGCTACCAATGAGTTTCTTCACAGAATTGGAAAAGCTGCTTTAAAGTTCATATGGAACCAAAAAAGAGCCCGCATTGCCAAGACAATTCTAAGTCAAAAGGACAAAGCTGGAGGCATCATGCTACCTGACTTCAAACTATACTACAAGGCTACAGTAACCAAAACAGCATGGTACTGGTACCAAAACAGAGATATAGACCAATGGAACAGAACAGAGTCCTCAGAAATAATACCACACATCTACAGCCATCTGATCTTTGACAAACCTGAGAGAAACAAGAAATGGGGAAAAGACTCCCTATTTAATAAATGGTGCTGGGAAAATTGGCTAGCCATAAGTAGAAAGCTGAAACTGGATCCTTTCCTTACTCCTTATACAAAAATTAATTCAAGATGGATTAGAGACTTAAATGTTAGACCTAATACCATAAAAACCCTAGAAGAAAACCTAGGTGGTACCATTCAGGACATAGGCATGGGCAAGGACTTCATGTCTAAAACA
>NW_022306529.1:0-409 GCF_002776525.5 Piliocolobus tephrosceles | reverse complement strand
ATAAGTAGAAAGCTGAAACTGGATCCTTTCCTTACTCCTTATACAAAAATTAATTCAAGATGGATTAGAGACTTAAATGTTAGACCTAATACCATAAAAACCCTAGAAGAAAACCTAGGTGGTACCATTCAGGACATAGGCACGGGCAAGGACTTCATGTCTAAAACACCAAAAGCAACGGCAGCAAAAGCCAAAATTGACAAATGGGATCTCATTAAACTAAAGAGCTTCTGCACAGCAAAAGAAACTACCATCAGAGTGAACAGGCAACCTACAGAATGGGAGAAAATTTTGCAATCTACTCATCTGACAAAGGGCTAATATCCAGAATCTACAAAGAACTCAAACAAATATACAAGAAGAAAACAAACAACCCCATCCAAAAGTGGGGAAAGGATATGAACAGACA
>NW_022306528.1:17842-19429 GCF_002776525.5 Piliocolobus tephrosceles | reverse complement strand
TCTCCTGACCTCGTGATCCGCCCGTCTCGGCCTCCCAAAGTGCTGGGATTACAGGCTTGAGCCACCGCGCCCGGCCTGAAATATTTTAATTACTGTTGACTTTTTGTTCTTCCCATTGGTCCACAGTAACTTGTTTAAGTCATTTGTTTAGTTTTTGTCGTTCACATCTGGTATATATTATATTGTTTTATTAATTACAAAATACTAACTTCCAAGAATTCTGTCATCTTGGACTTTGAATTAAATGAAGCTGCAGAAATCTTATACACTCTCAAATTAACCTTAATGGTTGCATTGTATGGTAATGTAGTAAGAATTTGGCTGAATTCAGGAGTTCTATGAGATGATAAAAGTTGAGTCACATACCGCCTCAATGCCCAGCTAGTTATCTTTTCATAGGTCAATCTTCATCCCGTAGGTCAACTCTAATATTACTGTTCTCCAGATGTAATGTGAAAAAATTCTAAAGTCATTGTTATGTTGCTGACACCTGAGTTGTTTTCTGTACTTTTTTTTTTGAGGCAGAGTCTTGCTCTGTTGCCCAGGCTGGAATGCGATGGCATGCTTGGCTCACGGCAACCTCTGCCTCCTGGGTTCAAGCGATTCTCCTGCCTCAGCCTCCTGAGTAGCTGGGCTTACAGGTGTGCACTACCACGCCTGGCTGATTTTTGTATTTTTAGTAGAGACGGAGTTTCACCATGTTGGCCAGGCTGGTCTGGAGCTCCTGACCTCAGGTGATCCACCACCTTTGCTTTCCAAAGTGTTGGTATTACAGGCCTGAGCCTCCACGCCTGGCCACTTTTTATACTTTTTTGGTTCACTTAAGAAGGGGGATATTTCAATCAGGAGAGGCTAAGTTATGCTGTGGTAACAATGACCCCAAATCTGAAAGGCTTACAAAAACAAAGTTTTAGATCTCATTCATGCTGTGTATCCACCAGGAGTCAGTTGTAGCTCTATTCCAAAACAGCTTCATGCAGGGATCCCAGTGAGTGAAGCAGCCCATATCTGGAACACTGTGAATCTCAAAGAGAAAAAGGAAAACTTGGTACACAATTTTTAACATTTTTCTGCTTGGCTACTCAGATTTTACTAAAGCAGGTCACATGGCCAGCCTGTATTCAACAGGACAGGAATGTATAATCCTGTTTTCAGAGAGAAGCACCAAACACAAGGAACAACAACAGAGACACTGTGGAGTGTCCTAAGAGGCTTGGAGCAGTCATAAAACTGTACCCATGAATGGATGACCTCATACGTGGGTCACCTCTCCTGGTGACCTAACTGAAACCACCTCCAAGTGAGGTTCCTACAAGTTCAGTCAGCCATGGTCTGAGTATCCTCTTTCCAGCATGTTCCTTTTTTAAAAAAGCTTTCTCCTTCTGGGGATAAACATTCCAGACTGTAAGCAGGAAAACTAGGAGCAATTCCTGTAAGAGGAAGTTGTTTTTTCACTGAAGGGTGAAGGAATTGAATTATGTTATCCTTAAGGTCAATTTCCAGTACTAAATGTTTCTAACTCAGATTTTGCCTGATTATAGGGTTCATTAGTTGTCTACTGCTAGATAAGCAAAAAGCAAATTCAAA
>NW_022306528.1:0-17742 GCF_002776525.5 Piliocolobus tephrosceles | reverse complement strand
AGTGGCGCGATCTCTGCTCACTGCAAGCTCCGCCTCCCGAGTTCACGTCATTCTCCTGCCTCAGCCTCCCGAGTAGCTGGGACTACAGGCGCCCGCCACCACGCCCGGCAATTTTTTTTGTATTTTAGTAGAGATGGGGTTTCACCATGTTAGCCAGGATGGTCTCTATCTCCTGACCTCGTGATCCGCCCGTCTTGGCCTCCCAAAGTGCTGGGATTATAGGCGTGAGCCACCGCGCCCGACCGGCAGTTGAACATTTTACTTTGAGTCTTAGCCCTTGAAAGGTTCAGGCAAGGAAACCTCTGTAGAATTTCTCCCCATCTCAAGTCACCGGGCATTTATTCAGCATGATCTAGGAAGCAATTATGATGGACGGGGGACTCGCAATAAGAAGGAAGCAGTGAACTCACTCCTGTAATCCCAGCACTTTGGGAGGCCGAGACGGTCAGGAGCTCGAGACCATCCCGGCTAACACGGTGAAACCCCGTCTCTACTAAAAATACAAAAAAATTAGCCGGGCGTGGTGGCAGGCGCCTGTAGTCCCAGCTACTCGGGAGGCTGAGGCAGGAGAATGGCGTGAACCTGGGAGGCGGAGCTTGCAGTGAGCCGAGATTGCGCCACTGCACTCCAGCCTGGGCGACAGAGCGAGACTCCGTCTCAAAAAAAAAAAAAAAAAAATGCAGTGAATTATTCTAGTCAGTATAGAATCCCAGAGGCTTCTGCTTGCTTAAGTTTAAATCTACAGAGAAGAGATGAGATAACTAAAGGGAGAAGAAACCTAAAGTTTTATTCATTGGTTATAGTTTGGACACCCAAGAATTATAGGCCGGGAGTGATGGCTCGTGCTTGGAATCCTAGCAGTTTGGGAGGCTGAGGCGGGTGTTCACCTGAGGTCAGGAGTGCAAGACCAGCCTGGCCAACCTGGCAAAACCCTGTCTCTACTAAAAATACAAAAGTTAGCCGTGCATGGTGGCACATGCCTGTAATTCCAGCTAATCAGGTGGCTGAGGTAGGAGAATGGCTTGAACCCAGGAGGTAGAGGTTGCAGTGAGCCAAGATTGCGTCATTGCACTCCAGCCTGGGCAACAAAGTGAGACTCTGTCTCAAAAAAAAAAAGAGAATTATACATGTCACTGCTGGATGTTGTGGGTTTTTTCTTTAGGATTAAGTGAAAAACAATCTGCTTTAATGGTCTCCTTCAGTGTAAGCTTCCATACATGCGGGGAAATCTCTCCATTGATACTGAATGGTCTAGGTGATATGTTCATAACACGTCAGAGCCTTGCGGTAGGTAATATGCAAGGTGTGCTTTTTCAACACCTAATTTGTAACTGGGCGGAAATTTTTTTTTTTTGAGACAGAGTCTTGCCCTGTTGCCCAGGCTGGAGTACAGTGATGCAATCTTGGCCCACTGCAGCCTCCGCCTCCTGGGTTCAAGCGATTCTCCTGCCTCAGCCTCCTGAGTAGCTGGGATTACAGGCACCTGCCACCACGCTCAGCCAGTTTTCATATTTTTAGTAGAGACGGGATTTCACCGTATTGACCAGGCTGGTCTTGAACTCATGAGCTCATGATCCTCCCACCTCGGCCTCCCAAAGTGCTGAAATTACAGACGTAAGCCACTGTGCCTGGCCTGAACTGAAATCTTGAATGTGTTTAGTAGGTATCTTCTTACCCAATCATTGGCCATATCTGGTAACCTAAAAACTCCGAAGGAATTCTGACTGCGTCAAAAAACCATACTGAGGCTGGCTGTGGTAGCTCATGCCTGTAATCCCAGTGCTTTGGGAGGCCAAGGTGGGAGGATCACTTAAGCCCAGCAGTTCAAGTCCAGCCTGGACAACATAGCAAGACCCCATCTCTACAAAAAATGTTAAAATTAGTATAGTGTGGTGGTACACACCAGTACTCCTGCCTATACTCAGGACACTGAGGTGGGAGGATCACTTTAGCCAAGGAATTCAAGATTGCAATGAGCTATGATCACGCCACTGTACTCCAGCCTGGATGACAGAACAAGACCCTGTCTCCAAAAAATAACAATTAAAAAAAAAGTTAATAAAAGCTGTAGTGGGATAACTGCATTATATGAACCGCTGAAAATGCAACAAAAGCGCAGCACTGGAACCTGCTGTTTGTTCTTGCAGTCAGACCACACCTGTAGCTTCATTCTCTGCGGGTAAGAAAGGTTAAAGAATCCTAGGAGTGCTAACATTGTAATTCAAAAAAAATTTAAAAGTCCTTGCTTTTTCATTTAGATTGCCATCTGAGAGCCTAAAAGTGCTTTGAAGGCCGTGTGGCAAATTCCTAAGTGGCAGTTCATTATAAAATCACCCTCAGGACATTTCTGCTTCCCTCAGATACTAATAAGAATCTTATGCCTCCAGTTGGGAAGTTAACTCTAGGAATGAAGACCTCAACAAAAAGTTTTTGACTGGCTGCTGGTAGAGAGACTTAAACAAAGGATTTCTCCAACAAATTTGTGCAGTCATACTACAGATGTATCTTGTTTTTCCTGTACCTTTCCTTTTTGTCCCTCTTGACCGCCACCAAGACTGTTAGACTGTGCCTCTTCCCAGCCCACTATGTATCAGGGTCCTCCTTCCATCCTGCTAGATGAGTAGGCAGATCTGGGCCTGCCTCTTTTCCTGAGACCTCCATCCTTAACAGCTGAGTCATTCCATTCACAAGGGTCTTTGTTTTATTTATTCTCTCTGCTCTCCTGCTCCCAAATGCTTTTCAAAAGCCTCTTCCCAGTTTCTTCTTTTCTTCTGTGACCTATTTTTATTTTAAAGACGGGGTCTTTGTCACCCAGGCTGCAGTGCAGTGGTGCAATCACAGCTCACTGCAGCCTTGACCTCCCAGGCTCAAGCAGTCCTCCCCTCTCAGCCTCCCAAGTAGCTGGGACTACTGGCATGTGCCACTACACCTGACTTTTAAAAAAAATTTTTTTTTAATAGAGACGAGGTCTCACCATGTTGCCCAGGCTGGTCTTGAACTCTGGGTCTCAAGTGATCCTCCCACCTCGACCTCCCAAAGTGCTGAGATTACAGGCTTGAGCCACCACACCTGGCCTGAGAACTGTCTTACTCCTGCCCTGCTACTGATGCTTTGCCTGTTTTTACTCTCTCTTTAGGGATGTAGGAAGCTTTAGAAATTTACACACCTGCTGTGAAATACCAAAGGTTAAGAACCCCCACAATAAAATGTAGATGAGAGATTGCCCTCTCCACTTCCTTCTTACAGTCAGCCCATAGAGTGGGCCCCATGAACCACTAGGCGTCGGAAGAGAATGGTCTATGTGGTTGGTTGAACTAATCTGAAACTCTTCAGTTCCTTTATATGAAGTCCTAAAGGTGAGAGGTGAGGAAGGGAGAGTCTGCACGCTGGAGGAAGAGAAGTTGTTTCCTCTTTGATGTAAAACATAACTGCAGTTCTTCTCAGTGCAATTTGCAGAGCAACTCTGAGTCTACATAGATAAAAAGGGAAAGAGGTGGTTTTTCCAGCACATCTTCTGAAGTCTGATCCCATCTATCCTTTCTTTGTAGGTACTTGGAAGTTCTGGTAAAACATACACATGTTTGGCTTCTTGTCATTACTGTTCATGTCCTGCATTTGCCTTCTCAGTGCTACGGAAGAGTGACAGCATCCTGGTGAGGACGGGGAAGGCTTTTCCCACTGTAGTTGAATGTAGAGAGAAATTGGCCTTACTTTGTGGTTTAACTGTTCTACAAAATGGGAATCTTACTACATGTTGAAACAAATGGTAGCTTTTTGTCCTTGATTTCAATTAGTCATCTCTTAGGGGTTTAGCCTCTCAAAATGCAATGTCATTTTTAGAACTACATCAATTTCCTGAATTTTTATTTAAAAGATCATGAGTGAAGCTTTGAGAAGGAAAAAAAGGGGAATTAGATGGCCCCATAAAAATATGAACTGAAATTCCATGTTGGCAACTTTGCATATCCTACCTTCAGCCATGTCGTATATCTTTGCACTACCTGTAAGACAGCCTGACACCACACTTGACCTTCACATGGGGCATGAGTACCTTCACCTATTCCTTTAAGCCTTTGCCAATTTCATCAGAGTCCAGACCATGAAGCAGAAACGGGACATAATCATACACACCTTATTCCAAAGGGAAAAACGCTACCTTCCTGAAAGCAGACAGCTATTTTTTAAGTCTTGCCAAAGAAGCAAATAATGATGTCCACTCCATTCTTCCCTTCTTTTACACTGTTAACTTCTTAAACATCTTGGGACCTGGCTGGCAAGTTGGGTATACCATTGTACAACAGGCCACATTCATAACTGATGTGCCGGAAGTTTATCTCAACTGCAAGAGACAGGATTGAACCAGGGCCCCTTCAAGATCTAAAGCTGTGTTCTCTGACATCAGCTGCAACATAATCATCTCCCCAGAAGCATGTACGGGCCAATATATGCAAGAGTTTCTTGCATATATTGCAAGAAACTTCTTCACTACTCTCCTCAACCCCAGAAGTATAACACAGTAGCTAAGAGAGTAGCCTAGAGACTCTGATGAGCATGTGAGTACAATACCTGTCTTCCTAGGGAGCTGTCAGATTTCAGTGAGGTAATCTGTTAGAAGCACTTCACAGCATAGTGCCTCAAGAATGTTAACCATTGCTGTGACAGCTTTCTGAAGGCAAGGAAGAAATATCACTTAGGACTAAAGTGAGGAGCGCAGCTAGTCTTGGTTTTCACCATGGGTTACATACCTTGTGCCTGATGGATCTAAGCCGTTTTCCAAAGCAGCAGGCAAAGTAAGTCTGTCTTTGTCCACTCTGATTTCTAAAGAGAATACACCTGTCTCATCATCTTTATCTGCAGTTTTTATTTATTTATTTTTTGAGACGGAGTCTGGCTCTGTTGCCCAGGCTGTAGTGCAGTGGGGTGATCTCGGCTCACTGCAACCTCCACCTCCTGGGTTGAAGCGATTCTCATGCCTCAGCCTCCTGAGTATCTGGAATTACAGGCATGCACCACCACGCCCAGCTAATTTTTGTATTTTTAGTGGAGGTGGGGTTTTGCCACATCAGCCCGGCTGGTCTTGAACTCCTGACCTCAAGTGATCCGCATGCCTCCGCCTCCCAAAATGCTGGGATGACAGGCATGAGCCACCATGCCCGGCCTGTCCGCACTTTTTAGATAATCAGTTAGAGAGCCTGTAATCTGTGTGCCCTAGTCTTTTCCTGCCAAATAAGATGGTAATGAGAAATCTTGGTTAGACTGGCCAGCCCCGGCCCTGCCTATTTCTAATAGGTGTGTGTGTTTTATATTCCAGTGCAAGCATCTCTTGGCAGTTTACCTTAGTCAGGTTATGAGGACTTGTCAGCAGCTAAGTGTCTCCGACAAGCAGTTGACTGACATATTATTGATGGAGAAGAAACAAGAAGCATAAAAGGTACAGATTGAACATCCTTCTTTCAAAATAGAATCCTGTCAAGAAATGCATTTAAAATGTCATGATTCACAAGGAAAAGAGGTGAAATAGATCTTCAGACACTTCATGTTACTGTCCCTTTTCCCTCCAGGACTGCAGGAGGTGCTGTGGGTTGGAGCCGTGGGCTGTGGAGGGTTTGCGTATGATTAGAAGCCCTGTACAGTCTTCTCAAGAAAAACCCTGAGCCAGTCTCTGAGGTGCTTGGGTAAAAAATGTCCCTGGATGGAATCAAGATTTTAAATTCAAATAAAGCCTAATATCATGTTGTGTCCACATTATTTAGCCTTTTTTTTTTAAGACGGAGTCTTACTCTGCTGCCCAGGCTGGAGTGCGGTGGCATGATCTGAGCTCACTGCAAGCTCCGCCTCCCAGGTTCATGCCATTCTCCTGCCTCAGCCTCCCGAGTAGCTGGGACTACAGGTGCCCACCACCACGCCCAGCTAATTTTTTGTATACACACAGTTAAATTGTTTTACTTAGTAAAATTTTCACACTTTGGGTTCCAAGAACTTAATAAAACTTCAACTTTGGATAGAAGCAAAATTCCCTACCTAGCTCTAGAAGGCAGAATTTGGTAGAGGAGGGATCCCATTTCACCAGTTTCTTCCCCATGGGTAGTTTTCTGTATATGGGAAGGAATGGAGCTTAAAATTATGTGATGAAAATTTGACTTATGAGAATATCATTTCCCTAGATTAATACAGCAGTTTCTTGATTGAATAATTACGCTTTTTTTTTTTTTTTGAGATGGAGTCTTACTCTGTCACCCAGGCTGGAGTGCAATGATGCAATCTGGGCTCACTGCAGCCTCCACCTCCCAGATTCACGTGATTCTCCTGCCTCAGCCTCCCGAGTAGCTGGGACTACAGGCACGTGCCACCATACCTGGCTAATTTTTGTATTTTTTAGTAGGGATGGGGTTGCACCATATTGGACAGGCTGGTTTTGAACTCCTGACCTCATGATCTGCCCGCCTTGGCCTCCCAAAGTGCTGGGATTACAGGTGTGAGCCACCGTGCCCAGCTGAATAATTATACTTTTAATTTTTGAGATCACCTTCCTAGGAACAAGTATACATTTTTAGTACGGCCAACTTTTATTTTTCCATTGCCTCTAAGTTAAAAAACATTTGCATTATAATAGTTCACAGTGTTTCACAGTAAAGTAGTTTCAGTAATTTTCTACCATAAACAAGGCAGACTTTTAAAAACAAAAGAGTCTCTTAGAATCCAATCAAGCTGTCAGCATCATCCACACAGTAAAAGCAGCTGAATAGATCATAAATATATTTGTCAACCCTTGGAGCCTACTAGTGACACATACGTATTAGCTAGATACGTGGTGGCTCCAGAGAAGTGCTCAAGAAAGGCAGTCCATGTTTTTGTGAGGTGTAGCTATCTTTCACAATGAGAATAAGCCAGCCGTGTCCTCTTTGTTTCCTGTGGATTTGTATCTTCTCCTGGAAGAGGTGAGAGCCTACATCATAGGCCCACACCGAGAGCAGGCTGTACCCCAGCCTGACCATTCCCACTCTTGACATCTGCTTGGCAGAGAAGATACCTGGAGATAATTTTGCGAAAAGTAGAGCGGAAGTCTCGGTTCCGGTAAGCATAGACAATGGGATTGACAACTGAATTGGCATGTGACAGAAGAATGGCCATGTTCATTGCCCACTTGGGCTTATTTTTACCCTGAGCAGGCTGGAAAAGAGTGACACAGTTAACAGCATGCACTGGTAGCCAGCACAGGGCAAAAATCCCCACAATCATGGCCAGTGACTTGGCTGCATGGATCTCCCGCTGGAGGGTAGTCCTCGAGTGGTCCATCAGCTCAGTGCGCTGAAGCTGCCTGCAGGCCACCATGAAGATCTTGATGTAGATCACCAGCATTATAAGCAGTGGGGGCAGAACACACCCAAAGAAATTGAAATACACCATGTAGCTCATGGGGACCACATTCTCAAAGAGACACTTCACGAGGCAGCAGCTTTCATTTGTGGTTCCATCCCAGGGTTCTGTGCAGTTGGGGGCACTGTCTTTACTGTTCCACCCCAGGAATGGAGTCAATCCGATGCCAAAGGCAAGGACCCAGAGGACAGCAATGACCCCTCTTGCTCGGGTCCCAGTGACCAAACTTTTATACCTGTTTAAAAGAACACCATCTGGTTATGGTCAGTTTATAGTGCTCTGCAACCACAATGCAAGACCCCACCTCCTCTTTATTTCCATGACCCTTTAACAACCTCTGAAGTTCACCTTCCAGGGCACTATGGCCTTTACCCTCAACACAAAAGACATGCAAGCAGGGATGAGCAGCTTTGCTCTAGCAAACTAAATGAGATCTTCATTCTTGACTTAGTAACTCCTTTCTGTTTAGTGACAGAGGATGGCCAATGACAAGAGGTGGAGAAACCTTGTACTGTAAGTCCTCACTTAACATCCTCAGTAGGTTCTCGCAAATTGTGACCTAAAGTATATGTCATAGGAAGTTAACTCTTGTTTGTGTTGTTAAGTTTGGCCTAAAGCTGCCTCCTTACATATTTTAAATTCAGCCTAAAGGTTTCTCTGTACATCGTGGACTCTAACAAGTGGGGGTGTAAACAGACTAGCCTGCACTCATGCCAGTCCCCAATTTTTGACCAATCAGATTTGGCCAACTGTTCAAACCGTGTTCAAATAGGGTAAGTGCTGAGCTATAACCAATCCAGCTGTTTCTGTACCTCACTTCCATTTTCTGTACGTCACATTTCCTTTTTCTGTCCATCGCTTTCTTTTTCCTGTCCATCAATTATCTTCCACCACATGACTGCACTGGAGTCTCTGAGCCTACTCTGGCTCAGCAGGCTGCACAATTTGTGAATCATTCTTTGCTCAATTAAGCTCTTTTAAATTGAATTCAGCTGAAGTTTTTCTTTTGACAGTATCAACTGTGGTAAAACTGGCTTTGTTATACAGTGCATCATTTTGCTTCAAGTCACAGCTTCCAAGAACCGATCGACTTTCTATACTTCCTAATTACCCAGGTACCACCCTCTGAGTCTAGGTCTTCCATAAGGTATTGTTCTAGGTCAGCAGTCCCCAACTCTTCTGGCACCGGGGACCAGTTTCATGGAAGACAGTGTTTCCACAGACCAGGGGTGGGGGTGATGCATTAGATTCTCATAAAGAGCACACAACCTAGATCCCCTGCATGCCCAGTTCACAATAGGGTTCAGCTCCTGTGAGAATCGAATGCTGCCGATCTGACAGGAGGCAGAGCTCAGGTGGTAATGCTTGCCTGCCTGCTTACCTTCTGCCATGTGGCCCAGTTCCTAACAGGCCACGGACCAGTACTAGTCTGCAGCCCAGGGGTTGAGGAACCCTGTTCTAGGTGCTTGAGATACACCAGTGAACAGAGCACACAGAGATTCCTACTAAATTTTAAGACTCAAGAGTCTAGCGGGGGTAAACAATAATGAACAAATACAAGTTAGTAAACAGTATGGAGATGTGTGTGGTATGAAAAATGAAAAAACAGTAAGAAAGATCAGGATGGGGGCAGGGCTGCAGTTTTAAAGAGGCCAACATCATGGATAAGGTGACACTTGAACAAAGGCCTGAGGCAGTAAGCACTGGAGTCAGCACCACCTGTGGCTCCAAGCAAGGATCTTTCTGGCTTCCCACAAACACCACAAGAGATTTACCTAGGACTATGGGCAGAATCATTTCTGAATACCTCTGCAGACTGCTGGAAAACAAGAGTCTGGCAATGCCCCTGTTTACTGAGAAATATTTGGGAAATAGCAAATATTAAAAATTTTTGGTCCTCTTTAAGCCATTAGATCAGGAGTTTGAGACCAGCCTGGGCAACATGGTGAAACTCCATCTCTACAAAAAAATACAAAACTTAGCCAGGCAGGGTGGTGTATATCTGTGGTTCCAGCTACTCGGGAGAATGAAGTGGGAGAGTCAGGATCACTTGTGCCCAGGAGGTTGAGGGTGCAGTGAGCTGTGATTGTGCCACTGCACTCCAGCCTGGGTAACACTGCAAGACCTAGTCTCAAAAAAACAAACAACAAAAAGATGCTAGAAACCACTGTTGGGGATACCAGTGCAAAGGGACAAGGTCCTAGTCCTTAAGAGGTTGACCAGTATCCAGTTGAGGGATACGACATGTATCAGATAAGCAGGCTCTATGACAAGTGAGAATGAGAGCAGCCACCTCTGCCTAACAGGTGACCAAGAAAGGAAGTGACCTTGTAAGAGCAATATACCTAATATACTTTTTAGATATATTGCTATAAACTAGTCTATCCATAGTTTATAGCAAAAGTATAAATTTTGTTATTAACAACTGGTCCATAATACATATGTAATGTATAAATGAACATAATGTAATGTATTAAGTAAATGAAATAAAAATCCTCTGTAATCTCTGGGAAAAAACTGGGAAATAATTTGACTGACATAACCTGAAGACTTGCCTATTTATTTCCTTTACCTGCAGTGTAAGACGTACACTTCCCAGCATGGCCGCAGAGCCCTCCAGCCTCAGCTCCACACGTCCAGTGTCTGCCATTGTTGACCAATGGCTCCCTCTGGCTCATGCTATTCTCAACATCAGACAAAGCATGTGTTGCTCTTACAAGGTCACTTCCTTTCTTGGTCACCTCTTAGGTAGAGGTGGCCACTCCCATTCTCCTGCCCCATAACTCACTTGTCATAGAGCTGGCTTATCTGATACCTGTGGTATCCCTCAACTGGAATGTCAACCTCTTAAGGACTAGGACCTTGTCCCTTTGTATTGGTATCCTGAGGACCTAGCACAGTGCCTGGCACATAGTATGTTCTTAATATGGCCATTACAGGCCAGGCATGGTGGCTCATGCCTGTAATCCCAGTACTTCAGGAGGCCGAGGTGGGTGCATCACTTGAGGTCAGGCATTTGAGACCAGCCTGGCCAACATGGTGAAACCACGTCTCTCCTAAAAATACAAAAATTAGCTAGGCATGGTGGTGGGCACCTGTAATCCCAGCTACTCAGGTGGCTGAGGCAGGAGAATTGCCTGAACCTGGGAGGCAGAGGATGCGGTGAGCCGAGATCGCAACATTGCACTCCAACCTGGGCGACAGAGTGAGACTCCATCTCAAAAAAAAAAAAAAAGGCCATTACAAATACATTCATCATTTATTATCTGACTTTATTAAGCAGCTTTAAAGAAAGACTCCACTTACTAGGAATACTTGAAGTTGCAGCCTGGACAGGCAGAAGAACCAGTAGTTTGCTGTGGAAGTTAATTGAGGTCTCGCCTCATAATTTACAATTATCTCTAATCTTTTCTACTCCCTCTTAGCAACAGGCAGCTCAATCATGGGCCCCTGTACTACAGAGGACCTGCTGGGCTCAGTTTTTTCACTGAAATTTTCTCGGCCAGTGAATCCATCTGTTTCCCACCTCATTCAGGAATGTAAATTTCTTCCTTAAAAAAAGTTGTTCTTTGTCATTGCCTCACTGGAGGTGTGAACAACACAATTAGTCCCTGCAGCATAACAAGGAAGCCTCCCAAAGGCGGAGCACTAAGAATCACAGAACTTCAGGTCCATGAGGCAGCCCAGGCAGCAGCCTGCCCTTACTCCTCCTTTGTTCACAGGACTAAGCTATATCGAGTACAGCGGGTAACAGATCAGCTCTGGGGGATGAACTTATATCTGGGATAAGGAAATGATGGCACTTCATTCTCACGATTGATCTAGCAGATCCATGAAGTGGTTCTGGCCAATGAGACACACAAGGACATCTGCTAGGGGACCTCCAGGAAAGATTTTACTTCCTGATGAAGAGAGAGGGACCCAGGAGGAGGGCTTTGCCCCATGCCCATCCTTTTCTGCTTTTGATGCTCTTGTGGAAGGGTGTGATGCCTAGAGCTGCAGCAGCCACACTGTGACCACAAGGGACAAGCCTGGAGACAAAGCTGATGGCAAAGCAGAAGACAATAGAGCTTGGATCCTTGATGACACCTTTGAACCACCTGACTAACCCTAGAACCATCATGGCTCCGTATTCTGGTTTCAAAAGATAATTAAATGTTTTGATTGCTGATAACACTGTGAGGTACTCTGTTAACGCAGCCAAACTGGAGAGGACTTTTATCTTTCTAGTCCAATCTCTCTTATTTCACAAATAAGAAAAGAAAACAAAGAAAAGAAAAACAAAGCTAATACACAAACCAAAGACCAGAAGCTAAATCAGTACTCACAGGCCTGTGTTCCTTGCACCATGTCATGCTGCCTCTTTTTTTTTCCAAAGCAATATTATATTTGGAGTACCCTGTACATAGAGGCTCATTCATGGGAGTGGCTTCCCACGAGCGTTCAGAACAACAACTGGAATCCACCCCATCTTAACTTCTCATAACTGCTGGATCCTACACATGTGCAAAACTGTCATGCCTTGTCTTGGATAAGGAAAAGCAGCTAATTCAATCAGTGGGGCAGCTGGTCACTGCCTTCTCTGTGAACCTCCATCCCACCTCTCTTCCCTGTTGGTTCATTAGTTCATTCGAAGAGTTTTTCGTTTGTACCACACATTCTGCCAGGCACTGGAAACACAATCACTGCCCTCGTGGAACATAAGCTAATGGGAAAGACATAAAATAAGTAAACATAAATCTGAAACTATGAATTGGGATGGGTTCCACCATACCAAAAAGAATGGGATGTGCTGATAAGAGAAAAATGGAGGCCTTGGATACAGGATGTCAGGAAGGCCTTTCAGGCAGAAAGCTAAAGGTTGAGGAGTGAGAAATTTGAGAAGCAGAACATTCCGGGCAGAGAGAACAGCATGCACTAATAAGGCTTTCATGCAGGAAAATGAGCCCAAGATGAGGCAGGGGCCAGTTCATAGGCACCAGGACCCATGGAGGCCTTAAGCAGGGGATGGTACTGATTTATGTTGTAAAAAGGTTACCTGGCCAGAGTACGGAGACTGAATTTTAGGGGAGCCAGAAGAAAAGCAGAGAGATCAGCTAGGAAACTATTTTTCTCAGTAGTTGACTCGAGAAAACATCGGCTTGGGCCAGGGTGACAGCAAAGATGATGGAAATGGATATACGCTATGGAGGCAGAACCAACAGGTCTTGAAGATCGATGGGTGCAGGAAGATGAAGACTGGAGGATGATTCCTTAGGGTTTTCCCCTTATGCGTTTGCATTTCCTGAAAGAGAGAATTAAAGGAAGAGTGGGATAAAGATCAAGAGAATGGTGGATGTGCTCGTACTGCTGAAAATGATCAGTAGTGAAGATGCAGGAAAAAGGGACAGATTATTATCATTATTTTACTTTATTTTTAATTATTATTTTTTTTTGAGATGGAGTCTTGCACTGTCGCCAGGGCTGCAGTGCAATGACGCGTCTTGGCTCACTGCAACCTCTGCCTCCTGGGTTCAAGCGATTCTCCTGTCTCAGCCTCCTGAGTAGCTGGGACTACAGGCGCCCGCCATTACACCTGGCAATTTTTTTTTTTTTTGTATTTTTAGTAGAGACAGGGTTTCACTGTGTTAGCCAGGATGGTCTCCATCTCCTGACCTCGTGATCCACGCGCCTCAGCCTACCAAAGTGCTGGGATTACAGGCGTGAGCCACTGTGCCCGGCCAAAGGGACAGATAATTAAAGGAGATAAGAATGGGAGGAGGTGAAGGATGCAGGGTCCAGGGCACATGGGGAAGGACATTTCCTCAGCTGTAGTGGAAGGAAGGACAAGAACAGCACCAGTACACGGAGTGGGACAGTTGAGTCGTGAGAAGATGAGCCAGAATCTCCTTCAAGAACTGCTGTTACCTCAGAGAAGGATGGAGAAAGTCATCAGTTGAGGTAGGAGAGGAACCACATGACCAAACTCCAAGTTTTGTTGACAGATGCCTGCAGACCCTCCCCCAGGTGTCCGGACGGCTGGCACGGCTACCACCGCCTACACACCCGCTCTTTGGGCAGCTCTGGGCTGTGGACCTCTCACATCTCATCAAACTACGCCTCCTAAGGTGAGAGCTGCTATCTTCAGTTTACAGGTGTGGAAGCCACAAGGCTCAGAAGGGCTACCTCATGTGCCTGCTGCTGCTAAACTGCAGTCAGGACACAGACCTCGTCTAATCTGATTCCAATTTTGCCCCAAACAGCCGTTTTCCTGCATAGCAATCTACAGCTCTTCCATGTTCATCTCACAAATTCCAGCTCCCTCCTCCGCCTGACCACACAGCTGTAAGTCAGCGGCTTGAAGGCTTGAAGGAAGGGGTTTCTGCCACCCTCCTGGGAGGCAGCCCTCAAGGACAGCAAAAAGAGGCGTGCTGGAGGACATAACCAGACCCCTCAGCACAACCTGTGTAGGAAGCGGAGTGTTCTCTGCGATGTTACGGTATGTGTGTACAGTCACCTCACAGTATGTACACACAGGGTTGGTTGCAGGACCCCCACGTATGCCAAAGTCCTCACATACTTAGGTTCCGCAGTTAGCAGCCCTCCGTATACGTGGGTTTCACATGCCAGGAATACTGCATTTTCAGTCACGTTTGGTTGAAAAAATCCAGTACAAGTGGACCTGCGTAGTTCAAACCTGTGCTGTTCAAGGGTCAGCTGTGTTGGCTTTGGTCCGCAGTTCCTGGCACATAACTCCCATAGTCCTTGTTACTTCTCCCCAGACAGGCCATGATAACTAAAAATATATCTCTCTGTCTTTCTGTCTTGGAGCTGTCCATAAAGAAATTCTCTGACCTAGCTTGTTTGATTGTGACTCATAAGACCTGCATTTCAGAAGGGGTTCTGCCCCTCCCCTAGAAGAAGGCGCACAGGCCAAGAAGCATCGGAACAGATAGGTTTTGCTGAGTTTCCCCATTCAGCCTGTCAGTCTGAGATCATGCCCTTTTCATCCACTCACATTTCCACCTGGTTGTCCATGCTTGAGTCATGTCTATCCAATGCAGAATCCAAAAAAGGGCTACACGGAAATGGTACGGAGAGCTTCAGGACAGCCAAACACATGGAGGTTCCTGAAGGGTGGTGCACCCAAGGAGGGCATGGAAACGCCGCGCTCCTCCTCACACCTCACCTTCTGTATCTCTTCATCTATGTCCTTTGTAGTATCATTAAAAACATTTTTTTTTTTATTTTTTTTTGAGACAGAATCTCGCTCTGCACTCCCAGGCTGGAGTGCAGTGGTACAGCTGAGGAGGTGTCCTTCCCCACGTGCGCTGGATCCTGCATCCTCCAACTCCTCCCATTCTTATCTTCTTTAATAATCTGTCCCTTTGGCCGGGTGTGTTGGCTCATGCCTGTAATCCCAGCACTTTGGGAGGCCGAGGTAGGTGGATCACCTGAAGTCAGGAGTTCGAGACCAGCCTGGTCAACATTGTGAAGCCCCCGTCTCCACTAAAAATACAAAAATTAGCCGAGTGTGCTGGCGCATGCCTGTGATCCCAGCTACTCATGAGGCTGAAGCAGGAGAATTACTTGAACCCAGGAGGCAGGGGTTGCAGTGAACTGAGATTGCACCATGGCACTCCAGCCTGGGCGACAGAGCAAGACTCCATCTCAAAAAAAAAAAAAAAAAAAGGCAAGCAGGTGTCCCCGCACTGGGCAGGACACTGGAAGGAATGCCTGGGGACTCTGGCATCTCAGGAGGGCTCTGGTAACTGCCTGCCATCCTGCCATGTCCTCTCCTTTCCCACTTCTTGCTGGGCCTCTGTCCTCTCCCCAGGCCTCTCTCCCTCCCCGGCCCCACCCCTTGCTGCAGATTCTGCCTCCCTCCCTGCACTCCAAACACCCTCAGGTCTGCATGCGCGTGTCCATTTTCCCAAACATTCCTGAAGAGCATGGGCCACGTCCTTCCGTTCACCAGCCCGTGGCAGTCACTGCTCTGCTGCAGAGGTCACTGAGCACTGCAGTGAGGCCAGGGAAGCAGGACAGCCGCCCCAAGTGTAGGAGAGTGGATAACAGGCGACTGAAAAGTGAACACAGGAAACACAGGCAGCTTTATTATTCTAAACAAGGCAGAAACAATCCCAGCCTTTGCAGACCCACACAAAAGGGGGTTCTGGGAAAGTCCACACTCCGGGAAATGACTATGCCCCACCACTGTGTACGGAGCTGTGCTCTGATCCATCCATTCGTCTTATAAGGAGTTCATTAGCTAAGGAGATTGATAGAAAAACAGTCACATGGAGGGAATCAACAAAAGGAAACAGCGTGAACACTGAGGTTACATAAGGAAACGGGGAACCGCCAAGGCCTGCATAACAAGCACTGGCCTATTTCTGGGGCAGGGTCTCCTCCTGCTCTGGCTCTGTGGCCCTCAGCTCAAACCAGGCTTAGAAATCAATTCCTAGTTCTCAAGGTGCTCCTAGTATAGATAAAGGGCAGCTACCTGGGGAGTGACATTGAGCCTGGCCAGTCCAGCCACAGGCTGGATAGAGCCTGAGCTTCCCATCAGAAACACTGGCCCCAGAACCCGCCTCCAAGTTGCTGCTGAAGCTTTTAACATAAGACGGAATGTGTACAAAGCACTTTATAAACGCAGATGGCTAAGTAAATGCACAGAGTTCTACTGTCACTTCTTAAAAGTGTTTCCTGTTTGTTTTAGGGACGGTTCTTCCCTTTATAGTCTATCTAGCTCACAAGTTTTAAATTCCTCTGAAATACATACATTTCTGCTATAAAGCAATATATGCATTCTTAGAAAACCTCATGTTATCTTATTGCACATAATTAACAGGACTTCTGTGAAACATGGGGCTAGAGCAGACAACTCAAACCTACAAAACGTTGTCACTAGAGCACTAACAAAATCTTTTGGGCCACCCAGGCAGGCAGCTCAGTGGGGCGAGAGGCTGCCACCATGGGTATTAAAACTGCACCAAAAGAGTCAAATAGAAAGCCTGGCAAACTTTAATTAGAGCAAGGCTGACAGGTGCCAAGACAGTGCAGACGAAAAAGGAGTTCTACGCCGAGGCAGGTGGATCACGAGGTCAGGAGATCGAGACCATCCTGGCTAACACGGTGAAACCCTGTCTCTACTAAAAATACAAAAAATTAGCCGGGTGAGGTGGTGGGCGCCTGTAGTCCCAGCTTCTCGGGAGGCTGAGGCAGGAGAATGGAGTGAACCTGGGAGGCGGAGCTTGCGGTGAGCCGAGATCGCGCCACTGCACTCCAGCCTGGGCGACAGAGCGAGACTCCGTCTCAAAAAAAAAAAAAAAAAGGAAAAAGGAGTTCTGAGCCAGGGGGCTCTTAGTAAGTTGGGCCTGGAGGCAGTGTAGCCTGCCACGGCCAAGACCCCAACAGGCTAGGATGTGGCTTTCTACAGGAGTGCCAGCTGCAGGCACTGGATTTTTCTTGCTCCCAGGAGCCCACAAGGCTGACTGCGGCAGAGCAGTCAGAGGGCTTTTTCCTTTCCTGCTGAAGACGGTCATTCTCCTCTCCCTATTCCATCTCCTTTGCCTAGGCAAAATCACAGGTGAACCAAAGCAGTGTCTCCATTATACCAACATCCTTCCCCTGCTCACCTGCCACGCATGAATTAATTCACAGTACAGAAGTTCACATGGAAGCAGAGTAGCTTATCTGCCCCTGAGCTCTCAGGACAGCTCATGACCGCCCAGAGCACCTCTTCCGTGTACCTACCACATGACTGCATTTTCTGTCTCTTTCCACTGAAGGATGAGCTCCTCCATGGAACAGACTCACAGCTGTATCCAAAACACCTAACACTGCCTGGCAAGCAAATGGTGAGAGAAAGCCTGAGTTTATAAGAGGGAACAGAACCCGCCTTCTTAATCAAATAAATTTGTGGAACACCCACTTTTAGGACTTGGGAGTTCTAAATAAAGCAAAGTATCAAGTGCGTGAACACGGTTTCAGCTTCAGCTTCAGCTTACAAACCACTAGAGGCTATCTATGTAAGAGGGGATATTGTTATGACGAGCCTCTGAGCAGCCTCCCATTTTTCAGATCTCCCATGGGACCAAACTACAAAACTTTTTCTGTTTGTTTGTTTGTTTTTGAGATGGAGTCTCACTCTGTCGCCCAGGCTGGAGTGCATCTCGGCTCACTGCAAGCTCCGCCTCCTGGGTTCACGCCATTCTCCAGCCTCGGCCTCCTGAGTAGCTGGGACTATAGGCACCTGCCGCCATGCCAGCTAATCTTTTGTACTTTTAGTAGGGACGGAGTTTCACCATGTTAACCAGGATGGTCTCAATCTCCTGACCTCGTGATTCGCCCATCTTGGCCTCCCAAAGTGCTGGGATTACAGAC
>NW_022306527.1:0-1276 GCF_002776525.5 Piliocolobus tephrosceles | reverse complement strand
TTGGGGTGGAGAGTTCTATAGATGTCTATTAGGTCCGCTTGGTGCAGAGATGAGTTCAATTCCTGGATATCCTTGTTAACTTTCTGTCTCGTTGATCTGTCAATGTTGACAGTGGAGTGTTGAAGTCTCCCATTATTATTGTATGGGAGTCTAAGTCTCTTTGTAAGTCTCTAAGGACTTGCTTTATGAATCTGGGTGCTCCTGTATTGGGTGCATATATATTTAGGATAGTTAGCTCTTCCTGTTGAATTGATCCCTTTACTATTATGTGATGGCCTTCTTTGTCTCTTTTGATCTTTGATGGTTTAAAGTCTGTTTTATCAGAGACTAGGATTGCAACCCCTGCTTTTTTTTGTTCTCCATTTACTTGGTAGATCTTCCTCCATCCCTTTATTTTGAGCCTATGTATGTCTCTGCATGTGAGATGGGTCTCCTGAAGACAGCAGACTGATGGGTCTTGACTCTTTATCCAGTTTGCCAGTCTGTGTCTTTTAATTGGAGCATTTAGTCCATTTACATTTAAGGTTAATATTGTTATGTGTGATCTTGATCCTGCCATTATGATATTAACTGGTTATTTTGCTCATTAGTTGATGCAGTTTCTTCCTAGGCTCGATGGTCTTTACATTTTGGCATGTTTTTGCAATGGCTGGTACCGGTTGTTCCTTTCCATGTTTAGGGCTTCCTTCAGGGTCTCTTGTAAGGCAGGCCTGGTGGTGACAAAATCTCTAAGCATTTGCTTATCTGTAAAGAATTTTATTTCTCCTTCACTTATGAAACTTAGTTTGGCTGGATATGAAATTCTGGGTTGAAAATTCTTTTCTTTAAGAACGTTGAATATTGGCCCCCACTCTCTTCTGGCTTGTAGAGTTTCTGCCGAGAGATCTGCTGTCAGTCTGATGGGCTTCTCTTTGTGGGTAACCCGACCTTTCTCTCTGGCTGCCCTTAAGATTTTTTCCTTCATTTCAACTTTGGTGAATCTGGCAATTATGTGTCTTGGAGTTGCTCTTCTGGAGGAGTATCTTTGTGGCGTTCTCTGTATTTCCTGAATTTGAATGTTGGCCTGCCCTGCTAGGTTGGGGAAGTTCTCCTGGATGATATCCTGTAGAGTGTTTTCCAATTTGGTTCCATTTTCCCCCTCACTTTCAGGCACCCCAATCAGACGTAGATTTGGTCTTTTGACATAATCCCATACTTCTTGCAGGCTTTGTTCATTTCTTTTTCTTCTTTTTTCTTTTGGTTTCTCTTCTCGCTTCATTTCATTCATTTGATCCTC
>NW_022306526.1:0-16484 GCF_002776525.5 Piliocolobus tephrosceles | reverse complement strand
AAAGTATAATATAAATAAATAAATTAATTAATTAATTAATTAAAAAAAAAATAAAATTTCTAAAAAAAAAAAAAAAAAAATGCCTTAATGGAGATTACCTGCCATTGGCCTTTTTTTTTTTTTTTTTAAGTGTTTTTCACATGGTTCTTGAAAAATATCTTTTGCACTTTGAACTTAATCAGCTTAAAAGGGCATATTAAATCTGAGCTTGAAATTCTGAGATTTCAGTTTTGATATTTAAGGTAACACCCTGGCATTAGCTTCCAGGTGCTTTCATTTTCAGCATGATGGCTGCCAGCTGTTTAAAATTCATGTAAAATCCTCTTCACCTGTTGACTGAATGCATGTTTTCACGCTTTGGCTGCCTCAGTCACTGTGTAATTCGTGTCTTGGCAAATTTTACCTTGAAGAGAAAGTCTTAAAATTATAGAAATGGATGACAGTTTAGTTCCCACCAGGAGCCAAGAAGAGGAAAGAGGGGAAGGGGAGTGGGTGTAGCCATAAAAGAGCAAAGTAAGGGATCCCTGAGGTAATGGAAATTGTCTGTATCTTGACTATATCAATGTCAATATTCTGATTGTGATAATTTTGTAATATTCTGTGATAGTCTGTAATATTCTGATTCTGTTAAGTAGGATTTCTCTGTTATCCTTAAAACCGCATGTGAATCTACAATTATCTTGATCTAACAAATAGTTTTGCGTAAAAAAAAAGCAGCTAGTTCAGCTCACAGCTCACGCTGGTGCTTTTTGTGCACTTTTCATTTTGTCACACAGAATATTAAAAAGACAAGAGTGGAGATGTAATAAAATTAATGTTTTTAAAAAACAGAAATGGGCCAGGCGCGGTGGCTCATGCCTGTAATCCCAGCACTTTGGGAGGCCGAGGCGGGTGGATCACCTTAGGTCGGGAGTTCGAGACCAGCCTGACGAACATGGAGAAACCCCATCTCTACTAAAAATACAAAATTAGGTGGGCGTGGTGGTGCATGCCTGTAATCCCAGCTACTCGGGAGGCTGAGGCAGGAGAATCACTTGAACCTGGGAGACGGAGGTTGTGGTGAGCCAAGATCACGTCATTGTACTCCAGCCTGGGCAACAAGAGCGAAACTCCGTCTCCAAAAAAAAGTGGAAAACTTTAAAAAATGTCTTGCTTCACCACATTGTGAATGTGTTTTTGTTTTTTGAGATGGAATCTCGCCCTGTCGCCCAGGCTGGAGGGCAATGGCACAATCTCAGCTCACTGCAACCTCTGCCTTCCAGGTTCAAATGGTTCTCCTGCCTCAGCCTTCTGAGTAGCTGTGATTACAGATGCCTGCCACCATGCCCAGCTAATTTTTGTATTTTTAGTAGAGACGGGGGTTTCACCTTGTTGGCCAGGCTGGTCTCGAACTCCTGACCTTGTGATCCGCCTGCCTCAGCCTCCCAAAATGCTGGGATTACAGGCATGAGCCACTGTGCCAGGCTGTGAATGTGTTTTTATGACATGTCTGTTTTAACAAAAACTTTCAGTCTAATTGAAGTTTTTTTTTAAGTTTTTAAATATTTGGGATTAATTAGCAATAATATTTACTATAAAAATTAAAATAAGGCATTATGCCTTGTGTTCCTGCGTGTCTAAATTTGTTTTCATTCAGACATTTAAAGCACATGATAAACTCCTCAGGAATTGTGCCTGCCCCAGAAGGTTAGCATGTAATTACAGCACTGTATGCTAAATTGAATAGAGGTGTGGACAGAGACTGCAACCAACTCTTACACACTGGATAGAGGCTACAGCTAACTCTTACACACCCAGGAGTAACCACAGAAAAGCTTACTCACTCAACTCTGATACATATAACACATGGTGTTTCAACCTGTGTGGTGATGGAATATATGTGTATGTTTCAGTGTAGAAAGGACTTAAATCAGTTTACAGGTAGACATACAATAAAATAGAAAAGAATTACTGATAAAATAGACCAGGGAAAACACAATGAAAGATCAAGGCTAAGAAAAACTAGCACATTTTCCATAGGAGTTACTATAATACATATATACTACTATGTATAGTTATTATATGTTTGTAATCCTAGTCTGCATGTTTTTTGTAATAGTTTTGGTGTTGGGGAGAGGTGTAGGTATTAATAGCTTGGAGATGAAGAAAGAAAGTTTTAAGAGGAGATACAAATCAGCTTTAAACTTGAAGGTTGGGTTCTGGGCAGAGCCACTGAGGTGGTTGCAGAGGCTTCCAGCAGGAGGGGTGCCTTAGGGTGGAGTGGGTGCCCCTGGCTTTTGCAGTTTCTCTTCCACAGTCCTCTCAGAGCTCCAGTCTTCAGTTTACATGAAAGTTATTTTTTGGCTTTTTGTTTTGGTTTGGTTTTTTGAGACAAGATCAGGCCCTGTTGCCCAGGCTGGAGTGCAGTCGTGCAGTCATAGCTTACTGCAGCCTTGAACTCCTGACTTCAAGGGATCCTCCCACCTCAGCTTCTCAAAGGTCTGGGGTTACAGGCATGAACTACCATGCTCAGCCTGGAAGTTCTTTTTTGAAAAAGCACAAGGTCACTACTTAGGTTTCTATCCACACAGCCAAGTAGACATGGAGATAAGACAGTGAAACCCTCTCCAGGATTTTATCATTGGCATTGGCTTATGGTTAATTTTATCGTTTTCATCTATAATATTACTAGAAACAGATAAAATAATATAGTCATGAGTAGGATTTTATACCCATATCTTTTAGTGGATTCATGTTAAATCCTAGGCAAAATGTGAAGCTTGTTAATTTTTTTTTCTTTTCTGAGCAACTGTTCTTAAATGCATTATTTGTGGCATTTGTTTGGGGTTATTAATAGATGAATAGATACTGTTTCAGCCATTACTTTATGTTACTTTTACATAAATTATAAAAGTACATAAATTATTATGCATCGATGGAAGCAGACATCTAGACAACTACAATGTTATTTGTTTCTGGGCAGAATTTTTCTATTGCCAAATCTACTTTAATTTGAAATTTTAAGACGGTAGTCTATAGATCATACAAAGTACCTTTCTCGTACTTTTTCTTTCCTGATGTTTATCTTCTGCTTTATTATTTTTCTTTTCTTCTTCTTCTATTTCTGCAATATTAGGTGGGCAGGAGAAGATATTTTCAGATCTTTCAGATTCATTTAAAGTGCAGCTGTCTTCCACCCTCCATTGCTAGTTCATAGAGCAGAAAGAACACCGGCCAGCCAGCAACTGTTAAAAAGAAAACGAAAAAAAAAGTGGCTGAAAAAAACCAGCAATTTTGAAAATCGTACAAAAACATTTGTCATAATATTTTAAATTAAAAGAAAAAAACCAGAATAATATTTCCAGGACTAGCTTTGGGTGAAATAATAATTGAGACCTTCTGAATTGTGCTTTTTGGCTTATTATTCCCACATGTGGATCATCCTGAAACAATGACTTCTTGTAGGTTTGAGGAAGTTTTATATGTGGTTGGGGTTGGGAGGAGTCACAGGTGATTTGCCCCATGTGGGAGTGCCCTATGGCCTTGCTGGACACTTGGAAAAGGGAGAGAAATAGAACGGGATGGTCGGCTTATGTAATGATCTCAGGCTGGTTAATTTGGTTTTACTTTCAGCTTTTTTGGTGCCAGATATCAAAAGGCCAGAGAACAGACCAGAGATTGCTTTCTCTCAAATATATGTTCTATCCCCTTGCCATTTTCCCCTTAAAATGAAAATATTCTCTGGAAAGACTAAGCATCATGACTAATAAGCATGAATTAGCCAGATCATCAAACCTCTGCCCTGATATTTAGAAAAATGAGATTTGTTTGGGGAGGAGATGGGGAAGCAACAAGGGTTTATTTGTTTTGAAGAAGCAGAGCTGGAGGATTTGGAGCAGCTGTAGGGTGGATACCATGCGCACTGTGGTAAAAATCCAAGAGGGCTTGCAGAGTAGTAGAGCTAAAACCCCCACATTTTGTTAATTTGCCAGTTTAGCTGGGGATTGGTGTAGTCGTTTGATAACTGGTGCTGAATCTAGTATGAATGTCTGCATGCAGACTCGTTTCCCCTGGGTTTGGGCTGGGCTGAGCTGGGCTGGGCTGGGCTGAGCTGGGCTGGGCTGGGCTGGGCTGGGCTCGGCTCGTCTCGGCTCGGCTCAGCTGGGCTGGGCTCGGCTGGGCTGGGCTAGGCCTCCCCGTGTATGGGAGATAGAGAGATAATCACTTGCTGCTTACCCACTCCACTTTCCTAATTATCATTGCCCTCAGTCCTCAACAGGATTTCTCTAGCACTGAAGCCTGACCGTAATACTCAACTGCAGGTCTGCTCCACATAAAACTATGTGACTAGAGGTAAATGTAATTTCCTTGATAAAAGATCTAGGGTCTTGGAAATACGTTCTGTGGCTTAAATCAAGATTTAGGTCAACAAAGGAGTGTTTGGCAATTTTACTCCAGTTCTCTAAATTGTAATGTTCATGTTCTGGAATCTTAGCAGGTTTTAAAAATGGAAAACCAGGTTTATATTCTGCTATATCACTACCCTGGTTCTAAAACAGCTGTCCAAGAGATGCTGCTGTTCTTCGTTCTTTACTCTTTCGCATGAAAAAAGCCATTTCTTATATAAATGGTGGCCTGGCGTGGTCTGGCTTATGTGGTCGCACATCACCTTCACTTGACTAATTGCCCAGTTGCCTGACTGGGATGTTCACTGAGAATAAAGTAAAAGAAGAGTGATTGTATGAGGAGTATTTGGACAGCTTATTATAAACTAAAAATAAACATATAAATGATAACAGAGTGAAATTGCCTTGTATGTTTTTTGCCTTTGTTTCCCTGTAGTTCCCCTATCAGTTCTAGCTTGCTAGCTTTGTAGCAGATTTTGCAGTATTTTTCATGTGTGACAATATCTTCCTTTGAGCACATGAGAAGTTTACCCAGGATATGGTGATGTGCCTGACAGGTATTTAAGTAAGATGATCAAGTTGGGAGAAAAGTTGTGGATAAATGTCTATTCACATATAATTTACAGCTTTTAAATAGGAAAAATAATAGCTAATCTTAAAATGTTATTTAAGAGAAAACTGATGGGAACATGTCACAAAGACCCAGAGGCCAGCTTGTGACATATCTGAGACAATTTGATCAACAGAATAATTAAGGACAGAAGTGAATTATAAACCACTGGGAGAAAAACAGGAATCCATGCCGATGATAAATGCAGGAGAAGGAAAAGGCTCCTGCTCACAGTAGAATGCCGTTGCCTACCAGTAAATGTGGCGTTCTTTAGGATATTCTGGACAATAAGGCTGTTTAAAGGAGATACTTATTTCTCTTTAGTAGTTAAAATATGGTGGGGAAGAATCTAGGGTTAGAAGGCCTGGACTGAATTTTGGCACTTGATAACTTTGACCTTGTGTTAGTCATTTGCCCTCTTTGAGCTTGTGTTTGCTAACTCATAAAATGGGGGAGTGGTTACATCCACTTTTCAGGTTGAGGATAAAATTAATGCATGTGAAAAGGCTTTATGTACTAATGCATTCTTGAAACAATATAACTGAAATAGTGATACAAGGAACATCACTTCTGTGTATCTTTCTTAGAATAGAAACAAAATTAGTAATGTAAGCCACTTTTCATTAAACAAATATTCAGAAAATGATATATTAGAATAAAAATATTAACAAAGTTAATGACTTTTTATGCTTCCTGTGTGCTGGACGCTGCTTATCACTTACCATCTATTCTCATTTAATCCTAACCACGACTGCAGGAAGATGGTACCAACGTGGCTACTGAGATGTAGAATTTGAGTAAATTTTTCACACAACTTTTATCTGGAGAGCCAGGATTCAAATTAAAGCCTAACTGCAAAATGCATGCTGCTAACCACTGTACTGTACTGCTTCCCAAAAGAAGTCTTTTCTTTAATCAGTTTTCTCTCAACAAAAAGGAGGGGCATCCAGAGTTTTTGGTAGCAGAGAATGATCATATGTGCACCAGCTGCATGAGTTTTGGGCTACAAGTCCACATCTGCCCTTGAAGTGTTTATGGAGGCTTGTGTTTATTTCCCGTTGATCAGTAATTTTTTTGTTTTTGAGACAGAATCCCACCCTGTCACCCTGACTGGAGTACAGTGGTGCACTCTCGGCTCACTGCAACTTCCACCCCCCCACCTCCGCCCCTGCCCTGGGTTCAAGTGATTCTCCTGCCTTAGCCTCCCAAGTGTCTGGGACTACAGGCGTGCATCACCACGCCTGGCTAATTTGTGTGTGTGTATACACACACACACACACATACATATATTTTTTAAATGGAGTCTCACTGTGTCACCAGGGCTGGAGTGCAGTGGCAGAATCTTGGCCCACTGCAACCTCTGCCTCCTGGGTTTAAGCGATTCTCCTACCTCAGCCTCCTGAGTAGCTGGGATTACAGGCACCCGCCACTACGCACAGCTAATTTTTTGTATTTTTAGTAGAGACGTGGATTCACTGTGTTGGCCAGGGTGGTCTTGAACTCCTAATCTCATGATTTGCCTGCCTCAGCTCCCAAAGTGCTGGGATTACAGGCGTAAGCCACTGCGCCCAGCCTAACTTTTGTATTTTTTAGTAGAGATGGGGGTTTCGCCATGTTGCCCAGGCTGGTCTTGAACTCCTGAGCTCAAGTGATCCACCCACCTTGGCCTCCCAGAGTGCTAAGATTACAGGCGTGAGCTACTGCACCTGACCATAATGTTCTTTATTAGATATCAAGTATCTCATTTTCATGGAATGTATTTAATTGCGTCAAATATAAACTCAGAATGAGCCGAATATAATTAATTCAGCTGCAGTTACAAATTAAACAAAGATGCCTGGGTGACACCTCGGTTAGTCATTTACATATTGATAGTGCAATAGATGATTACACACCATAGGCTAACTGCTTTATGTGTGGTGATGACTGACTGTCACTGAGTGCTTATGGAACTTTGTTAAAACTAACATATGCAACATTGAGAGACACCATAGCATAGTGGCTAAGAACTTGGATTGCGGTGCCAGGCTGCCTAGGTTTGAATCCTGTCTCCCCTGGTTATTGGTGATATATTCTCTATCTCATTCTCTATATCTCATTTTCCACTTTTATAAAGTAGGGGTAATGTAGTGCCTAGGATCAGAGTTGTTACGAAGATTAAATGGGTTAATATCTGGTACAGCTTGGTACACACATGTGTAAGCACCATATTAAAAGAAAATCTGAGAAGTACTGTTATTCCTATTTTACGATTAAAAGTGAGATTTAAATAGTAAATTGCCCTAGTTAATCGGCTAGTAAATAAGCAGAATTTCCAATTTTGGAACTGAAAAACTAAAACCTGCTTTTGACTGTTATTATACTTCATGTGTAGCTTTTGAAAGTATTTTTTTTTCTCCTGATGTTTTTAGGTTATACCCTGAAGTTTTTTCCTACCTCTAACAACTTTCGAAGTCTCTAATAACGTAGCACCTTCCTTCTGTGGAAGTAAAGCAAATAAATACTTGGCAAAGGAAAGGAAGCTACTGGGGTGAAAGCAGGAAGAGAAAAGAGAGGGAACTAGGTTTGACAAACTGCTATGTGCCACCATTCTTAATTCTCAGAGTGCTGTTAAGGGCTTGCTATCCCTTTGGGGAAACTGAAGTAAGAATTTATGTCACCTAAATTCAAACAGCTAAGACCCTGGGCTGGGGTCTTGATCCCAACACAGTGCTTTTTCCATGACACTATGCCTCTTGACTAAACAAACTGGACCCTATAATTTTTCTGTAAGCTTACTATAAGGCCATGCCAGCCTTTTCCATGTCATTTGGATTTATATCTGTATACTATGAAAGAATCAGGACCAACACTGTGTAGAGTTTTCTATAAGTGAAAGGGATGATCTCTAGAAATTTGACTTACGATGAGAAAAATTGAAGTTCAAGTCCCACAGCTACTTAGAGACATAGATAGGGCCAGACACCTAGCTCTCTTGCCAGTGCATGTAGTAACCGTTTGTCTTCTGTACCTAGATTCTATTCACCCAAAATTGCTGAAGGTTTTGACTTGTTATATCTAGGATGAGGTATAAGAATCTGCCTTTTTAAGTAAGTATCTAATTCAGGTGCAAGGAGTCTGAGGGCCGAACTTTGAGAAAGACTGGTTTATATGAACACTTATGCTAGACAGGTCAGGAATAGCAATACAGTTTACAAACATATAATAATTTAAAAAACATTCACTCGGGACTTATTAGTTGCCAGACACTGGCATCTATTTTCTTTCAAAAGAAAGTCAGTTCTACCCACAAAGGCATTACAGTCCAGGTGAAGTAAAGTCAAATTAGCAATAAAATGTTGCAGATGCTACAATGAAAGTCTGTGTGGGGCACCCTGAGGCACAGGGAGGAATTCTTTTCTACCAGGGGTAGGTAGAAAGACCAGGAAAGGCACCATGGGAGTGCTGTTAGAACTGAGACTTGGAAATGCGGCCAAGTGAGCAAAGGTGCAGAAGTATGAAACTAGCAGATGAAAACTGCAAAAAGCCCCAAAGATGGGTTGGAGCAGGAATCTGAACTAGGTCATGGAGTCATAGCAGATGTTCTGTGGGTGCCCAGAGAAGGTATTTTTCAAGAAAATAATCTGTGGTATACAAAAAGAATAATTGGCCTGGCATTAGCTAGGAAGTTGGATTCTCAGAAGTTGAGTTAGATTTAGGTGATTTTTTAGGTAAATTTAGTGGCTTTTAATGCTTGATGATATTACTGAATGAAATTCATGTCTCTGTGAAATTATGTTCATATGTTTGTCCTTTAATATATTTGTACTTGAGTAATTATACTCCCAGAAAGTAAATACTACAGTGTTGCTACCTTTAGTCAAAACTGTCGTACCTTTTAAAAAGATCTTGGCCCCCAAAAAACAGAAAGATGGAAAGAGAATTTAAAAAACAACTTCCACAATCTCTTTCCAGTTTTATAGTACTGAGTGATTGTGTAGTGGTTGTGAGCAGACCTTGATTCACAACCTGACCCTCAATTAGCAGCTGAATGACCTTGGATAGGTTACTTAGCTAGGCTGAGCCTGATCCTTCACCTGTAAAATGGAGATAGCTACTGTGAGGATTTAGTGATAAGACACTTTTCCCAGTGGGCAAGGACAGTGTCTGTCCTGTTGATTCATACCTGCAGTGCCCTGCATGATGGAGGCATATATGGTACCCAGCGAACCTTATATTATAGACCCTCCATACTATCATCTCATCACCAATAAGCAGACCAAAAAAGTGCCACCACTGCGGGATTTAGGCTGTTATATATTTTCATTAAAATTTAACCTCTGTTGAGATTCCCAGAGTCATTTCTTCAGCGTAAAGTTTCCCTGACATATCCTGAGGTAAGGAATTCTATTTCATAAATGTGTCTACTATTAATTTTAAGTGTTCTTACTCTTACCCTTTCCGGCACTTCCTACGTGAAGTGTCTCTGTTTAGAAGGTCACTGAACACACTCTGTTGGGGACATCTGTCTCGTGTAGGCATCATATTGGGCACAGCTGCTCTGGCAGCTTGTCCTCCCTTTCTCATGAGAATTGCTGCAGCTAACTGGCTCTGGGGCCATTCTTGCCCTAGCCCTGGGCCTTCTTTCTGCTTGTAGGTGGTCTCACTGAAATGTCCTGAGATTCAACTTAGATGCCATCTGGTGCTGAGCTTTGAACATTACGAAGCTCCAGGTGTACATGAGCGGCATTCTTATCAATCAGAAGACTTGCAGAATTTAGAGCAGGAAGACCCTGTGCAGAGCAAGTTTCTTGCTCTTTTGTGTGAGGAAACTGAGTCCCTGAGACACTAAATGATTGGCTCAAAGTCACAAAGGTAGTTATGAGAGTCAGGACTAGAACTCAGGTGTCTTGACTCTAACCTAAATGCCTTCTCCAGCTTGTCAGAACTAGAAAGCATTTCCGTACTGCCAGGTAACAGGTAGCTTGTGTCCATTACTTCTGTTTGGGCATTATATCAGAACTCTCTTGTGTGTTTAAAAAAGAAAAAAGCTGCTTTCTCACAAACATTTGGTGGGTGGGGATTTGTCAGACTTAGTCTCATTACTAGACTACTTTACCACTGACAACTTGGTGGTAGAATTTCAAGCAGTACTTCAAAATCTTAAAAAAGCTCTCACATCTAGAGTTTACAGGAATCGTTTCCAGAGCTCAGCCCCTCTCTACAATTTTAACTGTTCTGTTTCATTCTTTTCCTTGTACCTTAGCAACGCAGAAAAGCTGAGTGTAATAGCAGAATCACAAATATCTCTGAAACTTTTGCTTCCGGAAACATTCTTAGTTGGGTTTCCCTGTTAACTGGAAAAGGGATTTTATTTTTAACAGAGATGCACAGTTTGAAAAGCAGAATTAATGTCACTGAGAAAAGGCAGAAATCTGAAGATTTTTTTCTACTGAGATAAAAGGAAAATAGATCAGGAAAAGAAGATAGCTTCAGCCTTTTAAAGATATAACACAATTAGAAATTTTCAAATGGGTGGAGAGGATTAGTGAAATCACCTGGGGCCTTTTTTCAGACTACATTTGAGGGGTTGGGGTGGGAGACAAGATCTGGGTTTTTACTAGGGTTAGAGCTCCTAGGATACAAGAAGGCCATACATGGCATACATAACGCAGAAGAAATTCATGTGTACAAAGAACGATATTTTAACGTTGGGCTCCTCTTTGAAAGCAGATTCTTATTCAAATTAACCAATAGGGGCAGCCCTTAAAGAGGGAAGTCCCACACTTTAGCCATATTTTGAAGTTACCAAGCAGGGTCACCTTAGTGCACTAAGAAAATGGTTCCCCAGAAAAGTCTATGTTCCCATATTTTCCATAAAATAGGAACAGTCCGAGACATAGAACAAGTCAGAGGGAAACACTGCTCACCCTCTCTCCCTTCCTATTGGTGACCTGAGTTGGGCCTGCAGTTTGCAAATCCTCATTCTTTAGGCTGGTAAATCTCTCACCCAAGAAATGAGAATTGCACAAAGAAAATGTGCTTAAGCATGAATAATTATCTGAATGTTTCTTCTTTCCTTTTCTCCTAATAGAAAACATATTTTAATTATTCTTTACTGAAATCTTGCTGAAATGAAAGGAGCATGAAGTGGGGTAGAGTGAGACATCTGGTAGAGAACCACAGCATTGTCCTTCAGGATTCCACACAGGGAGAGAGGCCTGGGCCTTGTTATTTTAGAGCAGCATGTGTGTGTAGGCTTAACCTAGCCTGACTAACTTCCATGTGTCTCCTCTCTGCTACATTAATACTTCTTTCTAGGGCTGGCAGCTGTTCCAGACCTGTCTCTTTACTTTCCTGAATTTAATTAGTCATTGCTTATAGTTAGTGTGAACATTTATTATCCAAGCCAGGAGGCTTGAAATTGACAAGAGTCACCTATTACTAATTACATTGCACAACAGGTACAAATTGGAACTGTCCCAGGCAAGCCAGAACTTACAGACACCCTACTTATACAGTCTCCGGTGTGGGTATGGTGGCTCATGCCTGTAATCCCAGTGCTTTGAGGGGCTGAGGCAGGAGGATAGCTTGAGACTAGGAGTTTGAGACCAGCCTGGGCAACATAGCAAGACCCTGTCTCTACAAAAAATAAAAATTAACTGTGCATGGTGGTGGGCACCTGTAGTCCTAGCTGCTCAGGAGGCTGAGTCAGGAGGATCACTTGAACCCAGGAGTTAGAGGCTGAATTGCTCTATGATCATGCCTGTGAATAGCCACAGCACTCCAGCCTGGGCAGTATAGCAAGACCCCAGCTCTAAAAATAATAATAAAATTTGTTTTAAAAACAAAAACAAATAAGCGAAGGAAGTTTTTGTAAGTGCTGCTGTGGACCATGTGGTAGTAATTACCAGTTAGAAGATACATTGGAGAAGAAGCCTCATTTAATCTCATTGAAAATAGCAAACAACTTGATAAATTTAACAAGAAATGTACAAATCCTGTATGTAGTGTTAGGAACTGAGTTGCGTGCCCCAAAATTGATATATTGAAGCCCTAACCCCAAACACCATAGACTATGACTGTTTTTGGAGATAGGGCCTTTAAAAGAGGTAATTAAATTAAAATGAGACCATCGGCATGTGCCCTAATGCAGTCTGACTGGGATCTTTATAAGAAGAGGGATGAAACCTGCAGAGATATCAGGAGAAAAGACCATGTGAGTACACCCTGAGAAGGCAGCTGTCTGCAAGCCAAGAAGAGAAGCCTCAGGGAAACCAACCTGCCAACACTTTGACTTTGGATTTCCAGCCTTCCCAGCAACAGTGAGAAAATAAATTTCTGTTGTTTAAGCCGCCAGTCTGTGGTATTGTGTTACAGCAGTGCTAGCAACTAATACAGACAGTACTTGTAGAACACAAAAGTAGGCTTGAACAGACCTTCCTACATCTTCAGAAGGGCATTTCAGTATCATCAAGATATTAATCTTAATTCATGAATATAATGTGACCTCAATAAAAGTATTAATAACTTTTTTTTTTCTGGAGGTAAACAAGGTCATAACTGAAGTCATATGGAAAGCTTAAGCATGCAAACAAAACACTGAAAAGGAAGAAGTGTGACAGGGGCTGGCCCTATCAGCTATTAAAATCTCTATAAAGCCTTTATAATTAAAACAGAATGGTACTGGGGCACAGACTAGAACAGGATGAAATGTAGTGGAATTAAATGTCTGAAAGTAGACTCAAACATTTATGGAACTTTTTTTTTTTTTAAGTGACAACTCCAATCACTGGGTGAAAGATGGGCTTTTAATGAATGGTGTTGGGGTTAACTGGCTAACCATTTGGGGAAAGATAAAATTAGATCCCTTCCTCGTACCACAAATAAAACTAAACTCCAAAGGGATCACAGGTCTGAATAAATTATGAAACTTTATATGCAATAGAAGTATGCATGGATGAATTCCTCGTTATAATCTGGGTATAGGAGAATACTTTCTAGGACTCAGAAATCCATATACAATAAAATAAAATGTTGATAAATGTGACTACCAAAAAATATACATAAGCAAAGTGAAAAGACAAATGATAATCGTGGTAAAATATCCACAACGTATATCACAGGCTAGTATCTCTAGTATTTTTTTTTTTTTTTTTTTTTTTTAAGTTAAGTTCTAGGGTACATGTGCATAACGTGCAGGTTTGTTACATATGTATACATGTGCCATGTTGGTGTGCTGCACCCATCAACTCATCAGCACCCATCAATTCATCATTTATATCAGGTATAACTCCCCAATGCAATCCCTCCCCCCTCCCCCCTCCCCATGATAGGCCCCATTGTGTGATGTTCCCCTTCCCGAGTCCAAGTGAGCTCATTGTTCAGTTCCCACCTATGAGTGAGAACATGCGGTGTTTGGTTTTCTCTTCTTGTGATAGTTTGCTAAGAATGATGGTTTCCAGCTGCATCCATGTCCCTACAAAGGACGCAAACTCATCCTTTTTTATGGCTGCATAGTATTCCATGGTGTATATGTGCCACATTTTCTTAATCCAGTCTGTCACTAATGGACATTTGGATTGATTCCAAGTCTTTGCTATTGTGAATAGTGCCACAATAAACATATGTGTGCATGTGTCTTTGTAGTAGCATAATTTATAATCCTTTGGGTATATACCCAGTAGTGGAATGGCTGGGTCATATGGTACATCTAGTTCTAGATCTTTGAGGAATTGCCATACTGTTTTCCATAATGGTTGAACTAGTTGAACTAGTTTACAATCCCACCAACAGTGTAAAAGTGTTCCTATTTCTCCACATCCTCTCCAACACCTGTTGTTTCCTGATTTTTTTAATGATTGCCATTCTAACTGGTGTGAGATGGTATCTCATTGTGGTTTTGATTTGCATTTCTCTGATGGCCAGTGATGATGAGCATTTTTTCATGTGTCTGTTGGCTGTATGAATGTCTTCTTTTGAGAAATGTCTGTTCATATCCTTTGCCCACTTTTTGATGGGGTTGTTTGTTTTTTTCTTGTATATTTGTTTGAGATCTTTGTAGATTCTGGAAATTAGCCCTTTGTCAGATGAGTAGATTGCAAAAATTTTCTCCCATTCTGTAGGTTGCCTGTTTACTCTGATGGTAGTTTCTTCTGCTGTGCAGAAGCTCTTTAGTTTAATTAGATCCCATTTGTCAATTTTGGCTTTTGCTGCCGTTGCTTTTGGTGTTTTAGACATGAAGTCCTTGCCCATGCCTATGTCCTGAATGGTACTACCTAGATTTTCTTCTAGGGTTTTTATGGTAGTAGGTTTAACATTTAAGTCTCTAATCCATCTTGAATTAATCTTCGTATAAGGAGTAAGGAAAGGATCCAGTTTCAGCTTTCTACTTATGGCTAGCCAATTTTCCCAGCACCATTTATTAAATAGGGAATCCTTTCCCCATTTCTTGTTTCTGTCAGGTTTGTCAAAGATCAGATGGTTGTAGATGTGTGGCATTATTTCTGAGGGCTCCGTTCTGTTCCATTGGTCTATATCTCTGTTTTGGTACCAGTACCATGCTGTTTTGGTTACTGTAGCCTTGTAGTATAGTTTGAAGTCAGGTAGCGTGACGCCTCCAGCTTTGTCCTTTTGACTTAGGATTGTCTTGGCAATGCGGGCTCTTTTTTGGTTCCATATGAACTTTAAAGCAGTTTTTTCCAATTCGGTGAAGAAACTCATTGGTAGCTTGATGGGGATGGCATTGAATCTATAAATAACCTTGGGCAGTATGGCCATTTTCACGATATTGATTCTTCCTATCCATGAGCATGGTATGTTCTTCCATTTGTTTGTGTCCTCTTTGATTTCACTGAGCAGTGGTTTGTAGTTCTCCTTGAAGAGGTCCTTTACATCCCTTGTAAGTTGGATTCCTAGGTATTTTATTCTCTTTGTAGCAATTGTGAATGGAAGTTCATTCCTGATTTGGCTCTCTGCTTGTCTGTTACTGGTGTATAAGAATGCTTGTGATTTTTGCACATTAATTTTGTATCCTGAGACTTTGCTGAAGTTGCTTATCAGCTTAAGAAGATTTTGGGCTGAGACGATGGGGTTTTCTAAATACACAATCATGTCATCTGCAAACAGGGACAATTTGACTTCTTCTTTTCCTAACTGAATACCCTTGATTTCTTTCTCTTGCCTGATTGCCCTAGCCAGAACTTCCAACACTATGTTGAATAGGAGTGGTGAGAGAGGGCATCCCTGTCTTGTGCCAGTTTTCAAAGGGAATTTTTCCAGTTTTTGCCCATTCAGTATGATATTAGCTGTGGGTTTGTCATAAATAGCTCTTATTATTTTGAGGTACGTTCCATCAATACCGAATTTGTTGAGCGTTTTTAGCATGAAGGGCTGTTGAATTTTGTCAAAAGCTTTTTCTGCATCTATTGAGATGATCATGTGGTTCTTGTCTCTGGTTCTGTTTATATGCTGGATTACGTTGATTGATTTGCGAATGTTGAACCAGCCTTGCATCCCAGGGATGAAGCCCACTTGATCATGGTGGATAAGCTTTTTGATGTGCTGCTGAATCTGGTTTGCCAGTATTTTATTGAGGATTTTTGCATCAATGTTCATCAGGGAGATTGGCCTAAAATTCTCTTTTTTTGTTGTGTCTCTGCCAGGCTTAGGTATCAGGATGATGTTGGCCTCATAAAATGAGTTAGGGAGAATTCCCTCTTTTTCTATTGATTGGAATAGTTTCAGAATGAATGGTACCAGCTCCTCCTTGTACCTCTGGTAGAATTCAGCTGTGAATCCATCTGGTCCTGGGCTTTTTTTGGTGGGTAGGCTATTAATTGTTGCCTCAATTTCAGAGGCTGCTATTGGTCGATTCAGGGATTCAACTTCTTCCTGGTTTAGTCTTGGAAGAGTGTACGTGTCCAGGAAATTATCCATTTCTTCTAGATTTTCTAGTTGATTTGCATAGAGGTGTTTATAGTATTCTCTGATGGTAGTTTGTATTTCTGTGGGGTCGGTGGTGATATCCCCTTTATCATTTTTTATTGCGTCTATTTGATTCCTCTCTCTTTTCTTCTTTATTAGCCTTGCTAGCGGTCTGTCAATTTTGTTGATCTTTTCAAAAAACCAACTCCTGGATTCATTGATTTTTTGGAGAGTTTTTTGTGTCTCTATCTCCTTCAGTTCTGCTCTGATCTTAGTTATTTCTTGCCTTCTGCTAGCTTTTGAATGTGTTTGCTCTTGCCTCTCTAGTTCGTTCAATTGTGATGTTAGAGTGTCAATTTTAGATCTTTCCTGCTTTCTCTTGTGGGCACTTAGTGCTATAAATTTCCCTCTACACACTGCTTTAAATGTGTCCCAGAGATTCTGGTATGTTGTATCTTTGTTCTCATTGGTTTCAAAGAACATCTTTATTTCTGCTTTCATTTCGTTATGTACCCAGTAGTCATTCAGGAGCAGGTTGTTCAGTTTCCATGTAGTTGAGCGGTTTTGATTGAGTTTCTTAGTCC